>NC_090336.1:61059197-61173906 GCF_035084215.1 Heptranchias perlo | reverse complement strand
TGGAGGAGAAAAAATTGCGTTTCTCACCAAAGTGAAAGTATGAATGTATTGTATTGTTTAATGTTTTTATTCAATTTTTCTGCAAACTCTAAATTATATGGAAAAAATATTTAGAAAAGTGTTAGCAAAAGTTTTAGCGTTGATTGCAAAGTTGCGCTGGACTGTCCCTGTTCTTGGCTGTTTTTAAAGTTTATGGCAAAATTGAAGCACTGTCCGTTTTAAATTTCTAAAATTATTTTTAACCGGATTTGTCTTAAACGCTTTTTTTAACTATTTTAAATTATTGCAGTAATCCATTTACTGATGGCATCGCTTCTAAATCAACCCAAGTATACAGGAATTGCTGGTAAGTTGACCTTGAATTTGAAATTGATCTGAAAATTGACACATGTGACAAGAACTGGGAATAGCATGCTGCATCTTTCTGTGGGTTAACACACAATCCAACAAAATGTTCTGTGCTATCTTTTGTCTGTGAAGAATAACATAACGGAGAATTGTTGGGCAATAATTGTGAAGTTCAGATGCTACCTAGCAATTCATTGTAGCCTTTTGATAGCACAGCCATTCTGTTTATGGTCAGTCTTTGTGGACGTGAAGTATATGTTTGATCTGTCAATGTTATTGCTTTAATAATAATTAGTCTGGAGTTGATTACTGGGATATTTTTTCTAAGTTTCCTGTAAAGAATGATGGATATCATGGCACAGAGAAGATTTACCAAGGGATGAGAAGTTAGAGAAACTGGGGCCCTAGAACAGAGAAGGTTAAGAGAAGATCTGATGGAAGTCTTCAAAATGATACGGGGGGGGGGGGGGGGGGGCGGTGGTGGGGGAGTCTGAGAGAGTTATTGGGGAGAAACTTTTCACTGATTGGTGAGTTGGTAGCTAGAGATCATACATTTTAGAATTAGCACCAAAACAATGAAGGGAGAGATTAGGAAAATATAAATTTACATATGGAGGGTTGTTATGGTGTGGAATGTCCTACCAGAAACAGTGGTGGAAGCAGAATCCATAATAGCATTTAAAAGGGAAATAAATAAATATTTGAAAAATAAAAATGTTGCTGGGTATGCAAGAAGGGCAGGGGAATGGGACTAAGTGGATAGTTCTTTGGAGAGCTAGCACTGTGTGCTGGATAGTTCCCTTCTGTGCTGTAAAATTCTGATGTCCTTAATGAGGGGTTCAGATGTCCTTCGAGCAAAGCTAGAGCCGTCTACAACCACATGACCCCAGAGATTAGATTCATATTTTTGTGCCATGCCACATGCTGGCAGTATTCAGATTTGAGGATAATTTTTTATGGCTCTAAAATTTTTCGAAAGTAGAAAACTGATGTAATAAAATCAAACACTACCTGGCTGACAAAATAGCCACTTGTTCAATTTAAGCTGAAGAAATGATCCTTGGAATTTCATAAAGACGGAAGAGCAGGAGACTGTGAACACAATTTTTTAATGCATGTTTTCTCCTTGGAGTTAGTTTTGCAATCATGACCTATATAGGAACAGGAGTAGGCCATTCAGCCCCTCAAGCCTGTTCCGCCATTCAATTAGATCATGGCTGATCTGTATCTTAACTCCATCTACCCCCTTGGTTCTGTAACCCTTTGATATCTTTATCTAACAAAAATGTTTCAATCTCAGTTTTGACATTTTCAATTGACCCGCAACCTCAACAGCTTTTTGGGGGAGAAAGTTCCAGATTTCCACTTTTTTTGTGTGATGAAGTGCTTTCTGACATCACCCCTGAATGGCCTAGCTCTAATTTTAAGGTTATGTCGCCTCGTTTTGGACTCATCCACCAGAGGGAATAGTTTCTCTCTCTCCCTCTCTCTCTCCCCTATCAAATCCTTTAATCATCTTAAACACCTCAATTAGATCACCCTTAAATCGTCTATACCCAAGGGGATACAAACTTAGTCTATGCAATCTGTCCTCGTAATTTAACCCTTTTAGTCCTGGGTTAAATTACAGTGACATTTAATATAATTGATGTCTGTCATTTCAAAATGGTGGAGTCAAACTTGCAACACAGGGACTGTGTAAAATTAGGGTCATGTCAGGGTGTAGAGTATGAATTATGCAAATCTCAGCTTTTTCTTAGGCCAGTGTATTATACATTGAACTGTCATAGTGGTAGAAACCTGGTTTGCATTTAATTTCCCAAACTGCTGTATGTTACTGCTCTCGTTCATACTGCTTTGCCTTGAGAATAGCAACCAGTCAAATCAAAAGGGTGGGTGGGAGCACGGAGGCCAACACTGAATGCTATCATGCACCTTTTCACAGCTGATCGGCAGAAGTTTAGAAAAGGGACTGCTGTTTGCTCATGGCTAGGGGAGTGGTGTATGATACAGGGTGGCCTAGATTGGAGGAAAATGAAGAGCTACTTTGGCTGGGGGACAGGGAGAGGAGAAGGAAGAGGAAAAAAGGCAGTAAAGAGCTGCTAGATTGGATACTTGTGCATATTGGTGGGAAAACTTCAATGGGGCACAGCCAACTCATTCATTCTGGAACACATTCTGGGTATTTGCCATGTCTTAACTCTTTGAAACAAGTATAAATACAGATCATCATTGTACAGATAACCTATATAAACCTACTTTTGTTTAAATTTCCGTAGGCTCGAACCACAAAAGCACTCCGGTCCTTACAGTTTGCTAATCCTGGCCGCCAGATAACCGAGTTCACACCAGAAACCAGTCGGAGAGAGAAACGAAAGCTACAAACGAAGCAGCCAAGTCAATCTAATGCAGACAGGTAACGTGTTTGGAATGTTTCTTTTACATATTGAAAAATAAAGGTAAATGGTTGAGTCCATATTGGGTTTGACCTGTTATGCAATTAGATATAGTTGATGGAGGGGAATGGATTTTGATATTTTACTCAGTTCATTAAGATGGATAAATGGTAGCTAACACAGTTTTTGTAGGTGGTGGGGGGGGGCTGCAAATGTTAGTACACGCCTTGATCCCTAAATTCTGAAAGAAAACATTAGCTACCGAAAGGAAAACAGTACTATTGTTAAGGAAAATGTTATACAGCAACAGAAGTAACATGTTGGTAAGATAACATAGTAGAGAAAAATATCAGAAATTGGATGTTCTTGGGGACCCCAGGGGTCCCCTTCACCAGCTACTAAGATTTGGGGACTTCAATTTGAAAACCTGTTACTCAGTATGACTGCATGAGCACCCCAGCTGTTTGGTTATGCATCAACGGGACCTCCTAAAAGTATCCACAGAGCCAGTTGCCCCAACATTAAGCACACGTCGACTAATCTTCCCCCGGGCCTGTAATTTGCTTCCACCTGCAGTGCATGTGACTGGTTAAACACACACGCATTTGGATTATCAGGAAAACAAGCCACCAGTGTTTCCTGTGGTGTGTCCTTTACATAACTCTGCAGCCAATTGTGTTATTTGATATTTGTGAAAGTTAGGTCGTACCTGACAAACCTGAATTTTTTGAAGAGGTGACTAAAGTAGTGGACAGGGGAATGTCAATGGATGTTATTTATATGGACTTCCAGAAGGCATTTGATAAGGTCCCACATAAGAGACTGTTAGCTAAGATAGAAGCCCATGGAATCGAGGGAAAAGTACGGACTTGGTTAGGAAGTTGGCTGAGCGAAAGGCGACAGAGAGTAGGGATAATGGGTAGGTACTCACATTGGCAGGATGTGACTAGTAGAGTCCCGCAGGGATCTGTCTTGGGGCCTCAATTATTCACAATATTTATTAACGACTTAGATGAAGGCATAGAAAGTCTCATATCTAAGATTGCCGATGACACAAAGATTGGTGGCATTGTAAGCAGTGTAGATGAAAACATAAAATTACAAAGCGATATTGATAGATTAGGTGAATGGGCAAAACTGTGGCAAATGGAATTCAATGTGGACAAATGTGAGGTTATCCACTTTGGATTAAAAAAGGATAGAACAGGGTACTTTCTAAATGGTAAAAAGTTAAAAACAGTGGATGTCCAAAGGGACTTAGGGGTTCAGGTACATTGATCATTGAAGTGTCATGAACAGGTGCAGAAAATAATCAATAAGGCTAATGGAAAGCTGGCCTTTATATCTAGAGGACCAGAGTGCAAGGGGGCAGAAGTTATGCTGCAGCTATACAAAACCCTGGTTAGACCGCACCTGGAGTACTGAGAGCAGTTCTGGGCACCGCATCTTCGGAAGGACATATTGGCCTTGGAGGGAGTGCAGCGTAGGTTTACTAGAATGATACCCGGACTTCAAGGGTTAAGTTACGAGAAGAGATTACACAAATTGGGGTTGTATTCTCTAGAGTTTCGAAGGTGATCTGATCAAAGTTTATAAGATATTAAGGGGAACAGACAGGGTGGATAGAGAGAAACTATTTCCGCTGGTTGGGGATTTTAGGAGTAGGAGGCAGAGTCTAAAAATTAGAGCCAGACCTTTCAGGAATGAGATTAGAAAACATTTCTACACACAAAGGGTTGTAGAAGTTTGGAACTTCCGCAAACGGCAATTGATACTAGCTCAATTGCTAAATTTGAATCTGAAAGATATAGCTTTTTGGCAACCAAAGGTATTGAGTGATATGGGCCAAAGGCAGGTATATGGAGTTAGATCACAGATCAGCAATGATCTTATCAAATGGCGGAGCAGGCACGAGGGACTGAATGGCCTACTCCTGTTCCTATGTTCCTAAATAACAACAAACTGCACTTTGTAACTTCTATACTTTGTGTAGAATCTAGCTCCAGGTCTGCCAGGTTAATAAAATACCTGGCCGATTTACTGATTTTTGCATCTTACTGGTTACACTTTTTTCTAAACTAGATAATTGAAACTCTGCACACCAAATAATAAACTGGGGCTATTTCATGATGAATGAGATCCCAATCAAGGGAACCAGTTTTTAAGTTTTAATTATTCCCGTCCCACACAGTCTCAGTATTTAATTATTGTGCATGGCCAGCTAAACTGAAAGCTTTGTTATCTAGGTTGGCAAAAAAACCTACAAAACCCAGTCTTGTGTATCCATATAGGCTCAGTTTCTCTAAAGCTTTAATTATAACTTTTAGGACTTCCAGTAATCTGAGTAAACTGGATATTTAACTGGCTTTCTGATTCCTGTTCAAGTTAACTTTTTAACTGCTTTCTTCCTGAACATTGTTGTTTGTCTCCAGACAATTGGAAATGTCCCACACCATGTACTAGATGGGGGAAGAGGGACAAAAAAACCCCAACCAATCTGTTGTAAAATTGCTGGTCAAGGCCAGTCATGAGCAGAACTGCACAAGGTGGGAATAGAAACAGAATTAGGGTATTGCCTTGTCTTGTGTTAGGATTTGAAAGTTACTTCAGTGGAGAAGGGGCAACATTCTTTATTGCACCTAAAATATTTTTTTAAAAAGTTGGAATAGTTTCAAAAAGTAAATAACTCTTTCCAAAGAAAAAGTAGCTTTAATACGATGCCATCAAATATTTTAATAACTGATCTCACTCATGTGTTTGAAAGGAATGTTAACAACTGCTATGTGTTACCAACAATGAGATGTGATTGATAACTTTAAAATTCACTGCATGCAACTCCACAACTACCATTTGATGTACAGCTAACTTTAGATGCAATAGAAGTGGTCTCTTAGTTTGTGTACTATGAAGGCGACTTGATGCAAAAAGATAAAATGTAATTCCAAAAAAAAACATGTCTTTTGTGTCACGGGGTCAGTTGTTGAGCAGGACACTGGAAGCATTATCTGTAGAATAGGTTCTCTGTACTGGAGCTTGATTGTCTTTTGCTGTGTGCTGAATACTGTCCTTTGCAAATAGGTGATCCTCCTTTGTAGCAGAATCATTGTCCTGCGCTGCCCAATTCACCTCCTTTCACTCAAGGCCACTGTTACCTGTAATTTCTTTGGCAGCATCTCCCAAACCCATGACCTTCACCACCTAGAGGGACAAGGGCAGCGGGTGCATGGGAATGCCATCACCTCCCAGTTCCCCTTCCAAGTCACATGCCATCTTGACTTGGACATATAGCACCAGCCATTCCTTCATTGTTGCTGGGGCAAAATCCTGGAACTCCCTACCTAACAGCACAGTGGGAGCATCTTCACCACATGGGACTGCAGCAGTTCAAGAAGGCGACTCATCACCACCTTCTCAAGTGTCAACTGGGGTGGGCAATAAATGCCAGCCTTGCCAGCAATGCTGACATTGCGCAAATAAATAAATTAGGGTGACTGCACCTATGTGCTTAATTATTTTGTACAAAAATCAATTTGTAAGCGAGATGACAGTGTCATTCAATAATTCCATTGTTTATCTCTTCTGAAAGTAAACGGTGGCAAACTGTCAAATACACATTGTGCATCTTTATTACAATTGTTTCAGTAATTCTCTCAATTAAAATTATTTTTCAGAAGAGCAGACAGTAACACAATTGATACTTGCTGCTTTTCTAATTGTATTAGATACCCAAGATACAAAATGAGGCAAATTACTATAGAAATAAAGTGTACATCAATCTTTTTTAAAATGTCATGCTGTTTATTGGAACTGTCTGTAAGATGACAGCAACATTCTCATGATTCCAAACTGATTTTACATTAATTTAACATCTTAAGGATTTCCCCCCCATAATACAAACATTCTTAAATGGATCTAATGTTATCTTTTATACGTTACTTGGCGTAGGGGAACAGGTGAGCGTTAGGGACATTGTTTAGTAAGAACAAAATAGAGCACACTGAAGAGTAATGTGTATGTAATTGGTTGTTTCTCAACTTTGAGTTTATTATAAATAAGTAAAGACACAAGACAGGGTGATATGGATAATGAAATACTGAATTACAGTGAAAGTGTGCAACTTTTAGTTTGATTAGCAGTCCAAATGTGTTTCAATTGGACTTAATTTTAATTTGAAAAAGTTAATTTGATTGACTTTCTGTGGTTAGGAGGTACAGTTTATCCTGTTGCCTGAGGAGCTGTATCTCATCTCACTGGGAGAACATTATCTTCTAGGGACTTTCTTTTGTTAATCTTTGAACATTGTTGGTACATCGGCATTTTCTACATTGTCTTTTGTTCATCCCTACAATGGATTAGTATTGCACAAAATAATCTGCTACAAAATCATGAATCACCGATTTTGATTTGGGTCATTAGGACCAACGACATAAGTGAATACTTTTGACAAACGGAGCAAAATATCCTTAAAGCATACATCACTGTCTATGCTAATATTTGGCATAGTGCGTTTAGTCAGGAGGCGCAATCTCGGCAGAGCTGAAATTTTATTACTTGAATGATGATTGGCTTATTAATTTTTCCAGTTTCCTTTTCCTACTTTTTATGTGCATGCTGGAGCTTGATTCTGTCTGCACTAGTAACTCTCCTGTACATCTCATAGATCTATATGCTTGGGGGAGGGCATCACAGCTGATCCTGTCATCTTCTGATGACAGGAGTAACTAGATAATTCATGGTCAGGAGTAAGAATCCTTTAATTTTATTTTTTTCTCTCCCTTTGCCCCCTCTCCCTTTTCTCCCCCCCCCCCCCCCCCCCAACTTTATAAAAAGAGAGAAAGTCAAAAAGGCTATGTTGCTGGTACTAAATCAAAAGAACATGTTTTGTTGGCTAGTGATTTTTGGTTCATGCCCATCCCATCCATCATTAAAGGATAAATCAGGATGTCATGCTGAAGTGTTCTGGTCAAACTGCACCTTGAGTACTGTGTCCAATTTTGGTCTCCAAGATGCAACGGAATATTAAAATCTTGGAGGTAAAGAACAGCACGAGACTGGTCTCTGTAGAGTTAGAGGATTGAGTTATGAGGGAACACTGATCTATCTGGGACTGTTTAGCCTTGAATGAAGAGTGCAGATGTTTTATGGAAGTATATAAGCTGTTAAATGATCTGGAACACTATGTCCAAGGTAAACCACGATAGTAGGATGAGGGAGCATAGGTCCACACTGGCTAAAGGCAAATCTTGCGCTGTTGTGAGGAAGCGTTTCTTTGCACATGGAATAGGTTTCCACGTAGGCTAGTGGTGGTGAAAACCCTGGCTGTTCAGGTGCTAGTTGAGTGGTGTGGAGAGGTGAAGGAATGTCGGCTTTTCTTTCTGTACCATTGAGCAAAGATGGGCTGAATGGCCTTCAGTGTCTATTTATGAGCAATGTTGGGAGTTTGTTGCGGCTTGTATGCCACATTGTGTACACAGGATGTTTTGTTGTTAACTTGGACTGGAATTTAGTGTGCCCCAGTTGGAAATTAGGCGGGGGGGGGGGGGGTTGATTTTCATGTAATGAAGTTATTTTCATTACATTGTTATGGACTTGAATGATCTGATGCACAATATTTGTTCTTGCAGGCAAACGATGCCCATAAAAAGCAAAGTTTACGACAGTCAAGGTCTCCTCATCTTTAGTGGGCTGGATCGGTGTGACTGCTTGGTCGAGGATTGTTTGGGGTGCTTCTACCCCTGCCCTAGCTGTGGCTCACAGAAATGTGGAATAGAATGTCGCTGTGACCGCAAGTGGTTATATGAGCAAATTGAAATTGAAGGTGGTGAAATAATTCGCAATAAAAATGTGAACTAGGTTGCTGAGGATTTTTAAAAACTATTTTTATTTATAACTTTAATAAACTAGAATGTGCCATTTCCCTCTGCAGCTAATTGGAAATGTAGCCTTGTAAAAGTGTTGGCAGCGTACTGTTGTCGGGACGCTGCTACTGATCCAAGATACATTCCAGAGAGGGGAAACCTATTGCAGATATTAAAAGATATACTTTACATATTTAATGGTTTTTAATGTTAGAACATTTTTAAATATATGATCAGCAGTGTTAAATGTTTCATGTATGCTGCAAGTGCTAATATTGTCTAGAAAAGTGTATATTATCTACTCTTCAATTTGCCTAATTTATCTAATAATTCAAATTTTTTAAGCAATAAATTCTAGCTTTGTTAGTTACTTTGATAAATTTGAATTACTGGATAATTCAAAAAAGAATCAGTGCAAAATTGACTTTGAATTGTCGGGAGTAAGCTCTATCCACACACTTGCGGTAAATAAAGCTTATTTCTTTCTGTCATAGCATTCTGCTTTTTAATTAATAAAGAGATCACAGGTGTGCAGCTTGAAGCTTTATTTGCCTGCCTGACCTTTGAAAAGAAGTGATTATTTGTAAGGATTTATTCGTTTATTTTTTTAAAGCATTTTCTTCTTTTTCTTCCCCTCCCTACCCTCCAGACACCTCATTCCCTAAGAGGCCATGCAGGTGATGTCTTCTGTACTGAGCTGGTTATCGAAGGGGCAATGAGTGTGGTCAGGGTTGATTTTTGTTTTAAGTTTCCCCCGTGCACAAGGAAGAGAACTTGATCCACACTGCCTCCCTTTTTTCCCATTAGAGGGTACAGAATAGGTTAGGAATTGTGGCAATAAACGTAGATTCAGTGGATTGGTAATCAATGCAAGATATCATGGGTAGAAGTCTGAAAATTCCATCATTTGTCAAATAATGTGTGTTTATTTTTCTTTCAAAGTTAGAAAAAGGACATGGGATTCCTGCATCATTACATCATGCTTGCATTTCACGTATTTATAGGATGAAATTTTACATCTACCAACTTTGTTATTTCTACTGAACTCTCACCACACCACACATTTTCTCTGTTAGGAGAATGCCTTGCACAACCCACCCTGTGATTCAAGAATGCTACTGGCTGGCTAAGTGCCCAAAGTGATTTGACTCTTCAGTTTTCCATCTGTGTGAGGAAATGCCTAATCCCCCTCATTTGCCTGTAACAGCACGGATGAAATTGGAAATCCGCAGCGTTGGGATCCTGCACAGTGTGCTGTGATGTGCCTCTCACCTCAGAATATGTTTTGCTCTTTGATCTTAATGAGACCACAACTCAGCTACATGTCCTTTCACTCCCAATTCTCTCTCATTAACCTCCCCATACAAAATCAGGCTTAATACTGTCTTGGAATGATACTGGAGGAGCTCAAGAGTAGCTAGGGTATGCTTCTCTTTAAGTAACTTAGCCCATTCCCTCCTTGACACAAGATTGCTAAAGGAAGTTTAATGAAATTTTAATGAACTCTTTTCAGATGCTTGCATGTCTTTCATTAGCACATGCTCGACAACACAGCCACCATTGTGCTGTCTGACGATAAGTTGTGGAGGAGCAAGAACTTTCTCCAATTTAACATTGGTAAGACTAAAGCTGCTCTGTTCAGCTCTTGCCAAAGGTTCTGCATTGTATGTAGCCCCTTATTACATACTGCTCCCAGGCTGTACAACCTCTGTGTTCTATTTAATCGTGAGCTGAGCTTCAAACCTATGCCCTAGTCACCAGTTTTCTACTCCAGTTTCTAACTCTCCCTTCGCTGAGTAGCTGTAACCCTTATTTACACCTTTGTTACCTCCAGGCTTGAATGCTCCAATGCTTTTCTTGCCAGCTTCCCAAGTTGCATCCTACATAAACCGCTTGTCCAAAATTGTACTGTCTTTATCCTATCTCACTCCTCTTGTCGCCTTTGTCCTCACCAACCTTCATTAGCTCTCCTTGCCCAATGCATCAAATCTGAGATCCTTTTCTTCATCTCCAATTCTTTGCACAGCCTCATCCTTACGACCTGCTCCAGCCTTATGTGCCAGTGAATGCGCTCCACCCTTCCGACTCTGGCCTGCTTAGCCTCCTGTCCGCTCCCTTTTCTACAGTCTTGGCTCCATAATCTGGAACTCTCCTTAAACCCTTTGCATGTTGCACCTTTCCTCCTTCAAAAGCCTCCTCAAAATCTATCTTGTTGGCCAGGACCTCCCCTAATTCCTCTTGTCACTGCTCAGCATCTGGTTTCACCTGTTTGAAGACTTTTGAGATGTTTTGTGTTCAAGTCACTAAGCGAAGGCAAGTTGATTTGTTGTTTTTGTACAGTTAAAACTTGATTATTTCTCCACCATGTTGGTACAATGTAATAACTATAATGTTACATTTTGTGCTGAAGTCAAATATTGGGAGCACATTGTAAATAGGTTTGATATCTTTTCTGTGGTGGTAAGTTTTACTTTTAATAGTTGCAGCAGGGCAGCAAATTTAAAGTGATTAGTGGTTAGCTTATTGTGCCTGTTGGGAGTACCAGACACTGCGTGGGAAATGATTGAGTACTTTCTCTGTTGCATGAAAGGGTTATAAATGAGATCCGAGCAGCCTCAAACCACTTCAACAATAACTTGCGTTTATATAATAAAATGTCCCAAGGCACTTCACAGGAGCGTTATCAAATAAAATTTGACACCGAGCCACATAAGGAGGTATAAGGACAGGTGACCACAAGCTCGGTCAAAGAGGTAGGTTTAAAGGGGTGTTTTAAAGGAGGCGGCGAGGTTTAGGATTTAGGTGGCTGAAGGCACGAGCAGATTCCTAGATCCGGAAAGCTACCTTTAGAAGCAAGGGCAGTACCATTGAGCCAGGGCCTGCAGTGATACAGACTGGCAGGAGAGCAGTGGAAATTGGAAGAAAGCGAGAATTGAAGGCCAATGTGAAGGAGACAGAGCATCGCTGTGCTCTCGAACTCTCATCAGCAAGTGAGCCTAGTAAGTGGGATCAGGGACTCGAGGCTTGCCGTTTGATTAAATTGTTATTCCTAATTTTAAAGAAGGGGATGTGGTTTTCTCTGGCCGTTTGAAATGCTAGCTGGTCATCGCAAGTGGGACAAAAATGAATGGCCAGGCACTTTGCAATGTCACCAAGGAGAAAGGCAGTCATGTTACTTCTGCTGAGAGTACTGACTACGACATTCTGAAGTGTTCTATTCTCAAGGCTTAAGATTTCACATCTGGAGTGTACACGCAGAAGTTGAAGAAATTGAGAAAGAACCCAGACAGTACTGACTGATTCATAGTTCATGCGGAGTCAAACGGAAATGGTGAGAGACTACTGCCTTCAGGGATTCTCTCTGCTCTGGAGCCACTTTGGGCATGCACTCTCGATTTACACTACAACTTTAGGTCAAAAATTGCACTAAACTTCTGCCCCAAACTGCTTTAGTGCTATGGCTCACAGCACTCATTACTGGAGTAGTTGTCCAGCATATGAACAGTGTATTACTACAGCTTGAGATGATCAAAAATCTCCTAACTAATTTCAACAACAACTTGTATTTATATAATGCCTTTGACGTAGTAAAACATCCCAAGGTGCTAAATGTGAGCATTATCAGACAAAATCTGACACCGTGCCACAGAAGGAGCATTAGGATTTAAGGAGCCTCTTAAAGGAGGAGCTGTTTAGTGAGGGAATTTCAGAGTTTAGGATCTAGACAGCTGAAGGCACAGCTGCCCATGGTGGGATGAAGGGAGTGGGGAATGCGCAAGAGGCCAGAGTTGTGGGGCTGGAGAAAGTTACAGAGATGGGGTGGGACAAGGGATTTGAACACAAGGATGAGAATTTTAAAATCGAGGCATTGGTGATCAATGTAGGAGTCAGCGAGCACAGAGGTGGTGGGTGAGTGGGACTTATTACGAGTTAGGAGACTGGCAGCAAACTTTTGTATGAGCTCAAGTCTATTGGAGGGCAGAAGATGGGAAGACAGCCGGAAGAACATTAGAATAGTCAGTCAATTCTGGAGGTAATAAAAGCATAGATAAGGGTTTCAACAGCAGATAAGCTGAGGCAGGGGCAGAGACGGGCAATGTTACGGAGGTGGAAATAAGTATTTTTTTGTCATGAAGATATGGGGTCAGAAACTCAGCTCGGTCAAATAGGACACCGAGGTTGCGAACAGTCTTGTTCAGCCTAAGACGGTGGCGAGGGAACGGAGTTTGTGGCGGGGGCCGAAGACGATGGCTTCGGTCTTCCCAAAGTTAATTGCAGGAAATATCAGCTCATCCACCACTGGATGTCTAACAAACAGCCTGACCATACAGATGTAGTGGAGGGGTCAAGAGAGGTTGTGGTGAGGTAGAGCTGGGTGTCGTCAGCGTACATGTGGTCCTGTGGAACCTGAGGTCATGTCTTTGGATGATGTCGCCAAGGGGCAGCACGTAAATGAGAAATACGAGGGACTAAGGATAGATCCTTAGGGGTCTCCAGAGGTAACAGTGTGGGAGCAGGAAAAGAAGCCATTGTATTTCTACATTGCATTGTAGAAATCTCTTTAATGTGTAAATCGATTACAGCATTGTCATTACATCACTGCTCACTAGGTGTCAGTAAAAGATTTAATTTAAGGTGATACACATATTTAATATCACAGGTATTTAAAGTCTGATTCTGTAGTTTAAATAACCTCTTTTGTACATTAATAATTATCAAATGTTATTTCCGCACCTAGTGTATCGACCTTCAGGAACATGCAGACTAAGAACAGCTGAACAAACCCAGATGGTTCTATTGTTTGTAGGCTGCATTTGCACAAATTAGCATAATATTTATCCATTTGTTTGACATAAATTGTGCCAAATAGATATGTTTCACACCAGTGTTCTACAACTAACACAAGAAAATTTATTTTTGACTGTCAGTGGAAATACTAGGATGTAAACCCACAGTACTAAAAATGTCACTGTCAAATTGTCGTCCTGTCTTAACTTCCTTTTCTCCAAATCGTACAAGATATTCCTTTGGGAGCATCCCTGGAGAGTTCCCTCCATCTGTGCCCCTATGATCAGGCTGAGTGTGTTAAAGTTGCACCCTGGAGGAATCCTGAGAGTGAAATTATCAGAGTTATGAGGAAAAGTTGAAAGTGTGAGCTTGTTTTCCTAGGAAAAAGGAGAACTGAACGTGTCCTAATTGCAGATTTTGAAATTATAAAGATGATCGATAAAGCTGCGAATTATTAGCGCTGATGAAGGTTTTGAAAACTAGAGGGCATAACTTTTAAAGTTGTAGTAAATTCAGACACAACTAATCCACTCAGGATAACAAGGAATGATATAAGTTACCAGGAATTGTATAAATGGATTCAAGAGACAAATACATGTGAATAGAAAAAGAGGGCATGGCAGTTATGATGGGAAGTTGAGTTTGAGATAAGGTGAGCAAAATACCCCCAACCTTCCACCCTCCGTAAACTTGAGCTCAACCAAAACTCTGCTGCCCCTAGTGCTCACTGACCTACATTGGCTCCCGGTCCGGCAATGCCTTGATTTTAAAATTCTCCTCCATGGCTTCACCCCTCCCTATTTCTGTAACCTCCTCCAGCCCTCCAAGATCTCTGCGCTTCTTCAATTCTGGTCTCTTGCGCATCCCCCATTTTCATCACCCCACCATTGGAGGCTGTGCCTTCAGCTGCCTAGGCCCTAAGCTCTGGAATTCCCTCCCTAAACCTCTCTACCTCTCTCTCCTTTAAGTCACTCCTTAAAACCTACCTCCTGACCAAGCTTTTGTGGCTCAGTGTCAAATTTTGTCCGAATACACTTCTGTGAAGCGCCTTGGGAGGTTTTTATTACGTTAAAGACGCTATATAAATGCAAGTTGTTGTTGTCCTCTTTCTCACATATTTAATGTTTCCTACATCAGTCAAGATAGATCTGAACACCAATTGTCATTTCTGCTGGGTCCTCTTTCTTTAATGGCATATATCCAAATGAGTGAAATACTTTGAATCCCCATTACAGTGAATATTAGCAGCAGCAGCAGTGGGATGAAACTGGCAATGACTTAATTTTGATGGTACCCAAGAGTGGGAGAAGCACCAAACTGCCAGGAAGAACACAGGAGACCGCAGGAAGGCATAAACAGCCTCGGAGAATGGTTAGAGTTTGCCATCTTCGGTTTATGCTGAAAAGTGGAAATTTATTTTTGGCGCCCAAACCCCTCAATTCCCCCACTCTTTCTTTCCCCCCCCCCCGAAAACACTGGAACCTTGTCAAATTGTCGTATTATCTTATCTTCTATTCATCCAAATCACTACCGTTCCATGGACACCAAGTGTCCTCTAGTACCTCACCGAAGTAGCCAGCTTTCATCTGTAAGCCCAGACAGTGAACAATGGCAAGGCTACACAATCAAAGTGAAGGAGGTAGGGAAATCACAGTCGAATTCAATTCGATCCGATCCTCACCCGCCATTCACAAGGTGCACTTTCCAGTAAGGGGTCGCTGGTCAGTGGGGCAGGAGTGTAAACCCTGGCTGATTGCTTCCCCTCTCTAGTCCAGGACGCAGTGAGGCCAATTGTCTATCATTCCTGTACCACTACCACAAGGGGAAAGCAAATATCAGCCTCAATTACAAGCAGCGGATCCTTTTATGTTCAAGGAACAAATATGCACAAAAGTAGTTAGATCCCAAAAAAGCAGCGTATTTCACATTTTCAAACTAATTCCATCATGTGACAGTAGTTATCAGTAGGCCGGCATTCCCAGTGCCAGTACTGAGGGAGTGCTGCACGGTCAGATGAGATGTTAAAGCGAGGCCCCGTCTGTCTTCACAGGTGGACGTAAAAGATCCCACGGCATTATTTCGAAGAAGAGCAGGGGAGTTCTGCCTAGAGTCCTGGGGCCAATATTTATCCCTCAACCAACATCATTAAAAAAAACAGGCTATCTGATGATGATCACGTTGCTGATTGTGGGACCTTGCTGTGCGCAAATTGGCAGCCGTGTTTCCCTACATTACAACAGTCAGTACACTTCAAGAAGTGCTTCATTGGCTACAAAATGCTTTGGGATGTCTTGAGGTCGTGAAAGGCGCTATATAAAAATGCAAGTTCTTTCTTTAGTGGGTCACTTGTAATGCAAACAAACAATTGGCAGAGACTGAGAAATTCCGATAGAGGGCGCTGCAATTGTAATAGTCTGCTGGTGTGCAGAAAGGACACTGCAGTTTATGGTTTCACCTCCAATTGCCATTAATGTGTCTTTTTATATTTTATTATAAATCAAATCACCTTGCTAACAATAGGTTCCATATAATTACCAATCACATGCGACCTGCAGAAAAGCTAAAAGGTTTCTAGCTTCCAAATAACTGTTGACAATATTAGACAGCAAATCCGCTAAAACACTCGTGATGTTTTTTCGTGCAGTGTAAATCCATTTAAAATAAACAGGGTAATAGCAATGTTACAACAGTACATTACAACAGTGACTGTGCTTCAAAAAATACTTCATTGGCTGTGAAGCGCTTTGGGACATCCTGAGGTTGTGAAAGGCGCTATATAAATGCAAGTTCTTTCCTTCTTAGTAAAGTATCGGACTGAGGAATGCCACACGGGCGCGTTAAGCCCACGTCCACTGACTGGGAATGTGCGCGAGGGAAACAAAAAGCGAGACGGAAATTTCTGACTTATTTTACGCAGGACTTCAAAAATTCATAGCTTCAGTCCAACTGCTCATTCTTATATGATTCCTCCCCCTCCCAAAAAGGGCTTGTTATCTGGAGCTGTAGTTAGGTGCTAAGTGTGCAGAGCAGTGCATTATAAAGTAATGTTTTGGGCACTGGATCTGTCAGGCTAGTTTGGACTCCTAACCCAGTTG
Source organism: Heptranchias perlo (assembly GCF_035084215.1). Lineage (NCBI taxonomy): Eukaryota > Metazoa > Chordata > Chondrichthyes > Hexanchiformes > Hexanchidae > Heptranchias > Heptranchias perlo. Next base: position 61,157,421 of record NC_090336.1, on the reverse strand, counting down.
CTTTCATAGAATAAAGCTGCCTAAATAAGTTGTTAAGTCACAAAAAACAGAAGCACAATTTCATGTTGAAGAATGGAAGGGCTGATTCAGTGCATTTAAAGAAAAGGTTAATAAAACCAGCACGTCAAAGTAATCATGTAAACCTCTTTCTGGTGATGCAGTTCAAAGAGTTGGCACCAGGATTTTAAAACTTTTATGTTTTTCTTCATCCTTTATTTGATTGTTTTTAATGTTTACTCTGCCCCTCCCTCTTTTAAGTCCAACCTGGTCCACAAAGGTGGAGGGTGGGCAGGTGACCTGCTTTTAAGCCCTTGCCAATAGTGTGGCGTAACCAGATGCTGGAAGATAGACAAAGTGTGATCCTGCAGTTTTCCCATCCTTCCCTGTGGGAAAATTGCCTTGCATCCACTCAGCGACAAACCAGCTCACACAAAGCTGTGAAGAGCAGGGGAACTGTTCGGAGTGAGATTTGCAATCAAAAAGAGTCAAACCAATGACAAACTCCTTTAAAACCTATAAGGGTAAATTGGCCAATCTCAGCAGGAGCAATGCTTAAAGAGGCGGTGGGTCAGAGCATCACAGATATGTCAAAATAGGTTACACGTTACAATCAAAATTGGATAAATATTTGTAGCCAAGGAAGAAACAGGACAATGGGGAGAGTGCAATTAGTTTTCTATTGCTCTAGTAAAGAGCCAGCACAGGCATGATGAGCTGAGTGGCCCCCTTCTGTGCTGCAAACTTCTGTGGTTATATGGGTGAGACTCATAAGAACATAAAATACAGTCCAAGAAAAGCCATTCAGCCCATCAGTCCCGCTCCGTCCAGTGTCCATGTACTTTCATTCGATCACGGACTTCCCTCCCGCACCACCTTTTGGTCCCTTACTTTAGGGAACAACAACAACTACTTGCATTTATATAGCGCATTTAACTTAGTAAAATTAATTTCCTTCACTGAAAATTAAAGCAGTGTTGTTAAACATCTTTATAACTCACTCCTCCTTTTCAACAGCTCCTTTCTGAAGGTACCAATTTAGCGTCTGGGAGTCTGATACGCTCACTATCCTGTGGAGGAATTTTTTCCTAACCTTGCTCTGGATTTTATCCTCTATCTCTAGGTTCATTGTCTACCACTATTAATGCAAAGTTGTTTTTTGCCAAAAAAAATCTAGCAGTTCAAATTAAGCAACTTTAATAAAACAATACAGGGGGAATGTTTTTTGTTGCACAATTTCAACTCAAATTAGCAGATAATTCAAATTAAGCAACTTCAGATAAAGAACAGACTGCAGCATGTTTACTTTAACCTCCCCCATACCTTTCATCATTTTGAAGACCTAGATCATGTCTCCCCTCACTCTTCTTCAGTCAAAGTGAGTTTAGTCAGTTGAGCTTTTCTTCATAATTTAGTCCCTTAAGGACTGGAGGCACTCTGGTCAATCTGAACCATTTCTAACACAACTATAACCTTTTTGAGGTAGGTTGACTAAAACTGTACTCCATAATTGATCCATATGATGTCAGTATAACTCTTCTGATTTGTAGTCCAGTGCCTTTCAGATGCCTTATTATTATAGATATTATACAATCATACAGCACAGAAGGAGACCATTCGGTCCATCGTTAATAACTGCCCCTCACTGACCAGATATTCTCAGAGTATGCTCAGTGATCACTGCCAAGTCCTTTTTCTTGTTGGCCTGTAATCACAATGTATGACCCTTTCATGTTATACATGCTAAGTGAATGACACTTGGCAGTGTGCTCACATTAAGAAGTCGATTTGTGGGAAACTGGACTTCACTCATGCAAATTGTGTTGGTGCACCAAAGCCGATACAACTTCTGTATAAAGATTTATAAAAAGACAAGTCTAACCAGTTGATAGTTCCGTTGACTATTTCCAGTGATTCATGTTTCAGTGGATTAGAGGCATCCACCTAAGCCTCGAAATGACTGTTGAAGCTATTAATGGACAACCATTTTCATGTAACATTGCTCCACTCATAAATTTAACACAGCCATTAGCATATTTATTTTAAATGGATGAACATCTCCGCTAAGATGGCAGACAGAAGAATCTGCATGAAAGCATTAAACATTCATCCACCATTTTCTAGACTCCAGCAGCCCGGAGTATTTATTTAATTTTTAAGCAAAGCAAAACTTTTTAGTAATAATTTTCAAATATTTTCATTGAGAATCTCACTCAGTTCCTGTAATGTAATCTTTGTACTTAGCATTGTTAACCCTCTGGTGAATAAATAGGAACACCATATGGTTAATATAAAAAAGGCTGTGACAAGTAATTTGAGTAATTGTTTCACAACAAGGCCTCAGAGCATACTAACTTGCTTTTCATTAAGGACTTTCAGTGGGACATCAGCTTGTCATAACTGAACCTGCAGGCGTATCAAACTTTCAATTACTGTTGTTGCAGGAGACGAGAAACTAAACTGCAAGGAGATATTTGATAGAGGTGTTCAAAATTCTGAAGAGTTTTCACGGAGTAAATAAGGAGAAACTGGCAGGAGGATCGGTTACCAGAGGACACGGACATAAGATGATTGGTAAAAGAACCAAGGCGAGTGGGGGGAAGAGATGAGATTTTTTTATGCAGCAAGTTGTAATGATCTGGAATGCATTGCCTGAGAGGGTGGTGAAAGCAAATTCAATAGTAACTTTCAAAAGGCATTACTTGAAAAGGATAAATTTGCAAGGCTATGGGGAAAGAGTAGGGAAGTGGTATTTATTGGAACCGGCACAGACATGATGGGCTGAATGTCCTCCTTCTGTGGCGTATGATTCTGGATGTGAATTTGATGAATGAGATCACCTCTGATTCTTCTAAACTCCAGAGAGTATAGGCCCATTCTACTCAACCTCTCTTCATAGGACAACACTCTCATCCCAGGAATTAATTTAGTGAACCTTTGTTGCACTGCCTCTAAGGCAAGTATATCCTTCCTTAGATAAGGAGACCAAAACTGTACACGGTACTCCAGGTGCGGTCTCACTAAAGCCCTGTATAACTGTAATAAGACTTCCTTACTCTTGTACTCCAACCCCCTTGCAATAAAGGCTAACATGCCATTTGCTTTCCTAATTGCTGGCTGTACCTGCATACTAACTTTTTGTGCTTCTTGTACGAGGACACCCAAGTCTCTATTGAACTGAATGCGCTAATATGAATGTAAACAAAATACTCATCAGCTGCTCAAACCATTGAGGGAAGGGTAAGGGCAGAAAGTTAGCTATAACTAATGTAATATTCATCAGCCCACTATCTGGAGTTTGATTGGGAAGAATACCTTATCTATGCTTCAGAGAGTTGCTTCAATCTGAGTGCAGTTGAAATTTTAAATAAAGGAATGAATGCTCTCAATAGAAAATAATCCAAGGGCATCACCAGAAGATAAGCAGATGGTTTGATCCCTGTAAACTACAATACAGACAGTTGGCTTTCAGCTCCTGTTAGATTCTGCATAGCACCTGTCAGATAAAATAAGGAAGTTGCAAAGGTAAGGTAAGGTGAGGCTATGAAGGGGACGTGTAAACAGGACAAGGGGTTTGAATTCTGTTGTTGAAAGGCAGTGAAGGTTGACAAGGACTTGGTGTGGGACAAGATGCAGGTGACAGAGCTCTGGCTAAGTTGGAGTTTGTGAAGGGTGGAGATTGGGTACCAACAAGAGGGCATTGGAGAAGTCACGTTTTGAGGTAACAAAATCGTGGATAAGGGTTTCAGAGGTGAGGCTGGGGCAGACATGGGCAATGTGGCCGAGGTTAAGAACATAAGAACATAAGAAATAGGGGCAGGAGTAGGCCATCCAGCCCCTCGAGCCTGCTCCACCATTCAACAAGATCATGGCTGATCTTCCACCTCAATGCCATTTTCCTGCACCATCCCCATATCCCTTGATGCCTTTAATATCTAGAAATCTTTCGATCTCTGTTTTGAATGTATTTAATGACTGAGCCTCTAAAGCCCTCTGGGGTAGAGAATTCCAAAGATTCACCACCGTCTGAGCGAAGAAATTTCTCCTCATCTCATTCCTAAATGGCCTACCCTTTATTCTGAGACTGTGACCCCTGGTTCTAGATTCCCAGCCAGGGGAAACATCCTCCCTGCATCTACCCTGTCGAGCCCTGTAAGAATTTTGTATGTTTCAATGAGATCACCTCTCTTTCTTCTAAACTCTAGAGAATACAGACCTAGTCTACTCAATCTCTCCTCTGATCCCAGGAATCAGTCTGGTGAATCTCCGTTACACTCCCTCAATGGCAAGTATATCATTTCTTAGGTAAGGAAACCAAAATTGTACACAATACTCTAGGTGCGATCTTACCAAGGCCCTATATAATTGCAGTAAGACATCTTTACTCCTGTACTCATATCCTCTTGTAATAAAGACCAACATACCATTTGCGTTCCTAATTGCTTGTTGCACCTGCATGTTAGCTTTCAGTGACTCATGTACAAGGACACCCAGGTCCCTTTGAACATCAACATTTCCCAATCTCTTACCATTTAAAAATACAATGCATTTCTGTTTTTCCTACCAAAGTGGATAACTTCACATTTTTCCACATTATATTCCATCTGCCATGTTCTTGCCCACTCACTTAGCCTGTCTATATCCCCTTGAAGTCTCTTTGCATCCTCCTTACAACTCACATTCCCACCTAGTTTTGTGTCATCAGCAAACTTGGAAATATTACATTTGATCCCCTAATCCAAATCATTGATATAGATTGTGAATAGCTGGGGCCCAAGCATCGATCCCTGCGGTACCCCACTAGTCACAGGGTGAATTAAGTGGTCTTGGTGATGGACAGGATATGGGATATGAAGCTCAGCTCGGGGTTAAATGGGACACTGAGGATGTACACTGACCGGCTTACCCCGAGCAAGCAGCTGGAGAGAGGGATGAAGTCAGGGCAAGGGTATGGAATTTTTGGTGAGGATCAAATAAGGAGGATTTGATTTTTCCAAAGTATATTTAAAGGGAGTTCCAAACCGTACCACTTCTCCTTTTCTGCAGTTAAATTCTGATATTATTCCAGGGCTGTCCTCTTCTCCATCAATAACCATCTCTACTGAGAGTGTCACCTATGGCTCAGTTGGTAGCACTACTTGCCTCTGAGGCAGAAAGTTGTGGGTTCAAGTCCCACTCCAGAGACTTAGAGCACAAAATCTAATACTGAGTCAATGCTGCACTGTCAGAGGTGCTGTCTTTCAGATGAGACGTTAAATCAAGGCCCTGTCTTCCCTATCAGGTTGGATGTAAAAGATCCTAGGGCACTATTTCAAAGAAGAGTAGGGAAAGATCTCTCTGGTGTCCTGGCCAATATTTATCACTAAATCTGATCATCAGCACAGTGTTGTTTGTGGGACCTTGCTGTGTACAAATTGGCTGCAGGGTTTCCTACATTACAACAGTGACAACTCTTCAAAAGAGTATTTCATTGGCTGTAAAGCGCTTTGGGATGTTGTGAAATGCAAGTCTTTCTTTACCTCTCCGGCACTCGCAGAACCCAAGCCCAGCATCAAACAGCGCCTTCACAAGAAGGGAGAAAACTGGCAAACTGTCCAAACGTGCTGTTGGCCACTCTGCATCGCGACAGCCAACCTGCTGGACATGGAGATCCGCACGGCCTCGGCAGTTTTGCTGTGCATCGATTTGGCTTCCTCTCTGAAGGATTGAGCGACTAAAACTTGCGGCCAGTTATTTAAAACGACTGGATGATATACGCTACAACACATGGAATATGTGTCACAATATCACACAGCGCTGTCAGCGTCGCTTTTTATCCCTCAATCTGTTCCCAAATGCGAAGTGAAAAGTCCATTCATCAAACAATTACAGCCGGTGGCTGGTTTGGGAGTTAAGACGCTGCGATCGCAAGCCTGATGTGCACCCTTGAGGATCCGGGAGCGAGATTCCTGCCACATTGCACCTCCTCCATGCTAATTTCGCAGCTTGATTTACGGTGATGTGAAAAGCAATGACTGGAAGATAAGGAACCGGTGCTGATGCAGCCTGCCTGCCCGAAATTGCTATTGACATTTCAATTTTGCATGATTTTTTCTTCTTTGATGGTATAATAGGGAAAATTTACATTTGAATAAAGAGCAAGTAGTACACGTCGCTGCCAGTTTCACAGAATGTCAAAGTGTTTTTTTTCCAATTACAAATCTATTTCAGATGGTATAATGCAATTAAAGAATAATTGGTACAAGAACGGCAGCAAGGTTACGATCCCATTTTTTTCTCTCTGCAGAAACATTCAACCTTAAACTCTCTCCCCCAAAAGGCGGTGGATGCTGGGAGTCAACTGAAATGGTCAAGACTGAGAGGGACAGATTTTCGTTGGTGAGGGGTATCAAGGAATGTGGATCAAAGGTGGGTAAAAGGAGTTGAGGCACAGATCAGCGATGATCTGATTGAATGGCGGAACAGTCTGGAGGGGCTGAATGGCCTCCTCCTGTTCCTATGTTAACTTGGACCAGGCTGGCAGTCCTTGAATATTTACATTTTTAATGAAATTCCAAATGAATTAATGGCAATGGATGTCCCACCACTACTCAAAATGCTTCCCCCTTTTATGTTGGGGAAGAGTTGTACTAATGTCCTGGATTTGAACCTAGATTGTAAATGAAAAATTAATGTGTAACCCACTGCTCCATCACACCCCCTATATTTTTTAATTAAATAACTACTTGCAATTCTTGATTGGTGAGTGTAATTTACAGACTTTTCTTGATTGGGGGGGTGTAATTTGCAGGCTTTTCTTGATTGGTGGGTGTAATTTACAGGCTTTTCTTGATTGGTCGTCTAATTTACACGCTTTTCCTGATTGGCAGGTGTAATTTACATGCTTTTCCTGATTGGCACGTGTAATTTTCTTTACCTCCACTCAGTCCGTATGCGTGACCCTGACCTGCTGGTCGCTTGCCATTTTAATCCCCTGTCCCATTCCCACTCTGACCTCTCTGTCCTCGGCCTCTTACACTGTTCTAATGAAGCTCAACGTAAGCTCGAAGAACAGCACCTCATCTTTCAATTAGGTACTTTACAACCTTCGGGACTCAATATTGATTTCAATAACTTCAGATCATAACCACTGCTCCCATTTTTTCAGTCAGCTAATTCTGGTAATGGTTCTGCCATTTACAGCTACTCCTGATCAATCTTTTGTTTTTTAACCTGTCCCATTACCACCCTCCTTGCCTTACACCATCATCCCTTTTGTCATTTAATCACTCGTGCCCTCTACCCTATCACAGACCTTCCCTTTTGTTCTTTCCTCCCCTCCCCTCCCCTTTCCCTGGCTCTATTTGCTTAAAAACTTTAACTCTTTAACATCTTCCAGTTCTGATGAAAGGTCTTCGACCTGAAACATTAACTCTGTTTCTTTCTCCACTGATGCTCCCTCACTTGCTGAGCTTCTCTAGCATTTTCTGTTTTTAATTCAGATTTTCAGCATCCGCAGTATTTTGCTTGTAATTTTCTTGATTTACATATCAGGTTTTATTTACATGATCAAGCTCTGATATATGTGACCAAGCTGCTTAGTTGCAATGCATGATGTGGTTCCCCAGGAAGTAAATAGGAACATAGGAACAACAGTAGGCCATTCAGCCCCTCAAATTTGTTCTGCCATTCAATTAGATCATGGCTGATCTGTACCTCAACTCCATTTACCAGCCTTTTCTTTATATCCCTTGATACCCTTACCTAATAAAAATCTAGCAATCTCAGTTTTGATCATTTCAATTGACCCCCAGCATCCACAGCCTTTTGGGGAGAGAGTTATGATTTCCATTAACCTTGATGTGAAAATGTGCTTCCTGATTTCACCCTTGAATGGCCTAGCTCTGATTTTAAGATTACGTCTCCTTGTTCTAGATTTCTCCACCAGAGGGAATAGTTTCTATGCATCTACCTCATTGAATCTTTTTATCATCTTAAACACCCCGATTAGATCACCCCTCAATCTTCTGAACTCAAGGGAACAAAAGCCAAGTTTATACAACCTGTCCTTATAATTTAACCCTTTAAGCCCTGGTATCATTCTGGTGAATCTGAGCTGTACCCCCTCCAAAGCCAATATATCCTTCCTGAGGTTTGGTGCCCAGAACTGAACCCAGTACTCCAGATGTTGTCTGACCAAAGATCTGTACAACTGAAGCATAACTTCCTCACTTCTGTATTCCAACCCCCTTAAGAAAAAGGCCAACATTCCATTAACCTTTTTGATTGCTTTTTGTACCTGTGCAGTAGATTTTAGTGACTTTTGTACCTGGATGCCCACATCTCTTTGCTCCTCCACAGCTCCTAGTCTCTCCTTATTAAGAAAATATTCCGATTTGTGTTCCTTGGATCCAAAGTGGACGACCTCACACTTCCACACAGTGAACTCCATCTGCCACAGTTTTGCCCACTCACTTAGTCTGTTTATGTCCCTTTATAACTTCCAGCTCCCATCTACATAACTTACTGTGCCTCCTAACTTAATGCCATCTGCAAGTTTGTGTATGCAACTCTCTATTCCTGAATGAAATCAATAGTATGAATAGTGAAAAGAAATAGGGATTAAGTACGCTTGTCTTTTACAGGAAACCCTGTAATTGTGTGGATCTATTTTGGTGAAGAATTTGAGTTAGCTTTCATCGTCATACAAAACCCTGTATTTGTCAGAATTCCAAAAGTTTAAAAAAATGTTTTTAATTCCAATGAGTTACTCACAGTTTTAGTCAGTCAGGCTAGAATTGCACGTCAACTCAATATGGAACACAGACAAGTATGTACAGAATTTCATACGTGTGGCACAGGTATAATTGGAATTTCAGACCTGAAAGTTTCATGTGTGAAACACACACATGCATGGGATTTCATGCCTGGAGCACATGTGTGTGTGGAATTTCACACCTGGAATGCATACATATGCAGAATTTGACACCTGGAGGACAGCTATACATTGAACTCCATACCTGAAGGGGCAGGTATGCATGGAATTGTGCACCTGGAGCACAGCATACATGGAATTTCATATCTGGCTGTAACAACCCAGCAGTCAAACTGATTATAGATGAGCAGCCACCTGCCAGCAGTTTAGTCATCTGTTTGTCCATATGTATACTATTAGTAAAACTTTGTTCCCCCGTAAAGGCTTGAATTTAAATTTGCCCTTAAAAAGAAATGGCCAAATTTGCAAGTCTTGAAAGGAGCAATATTGGGACCAACAATGGGAGTGGAGGTGTAGAGGGAAAAGGGGTGGACTAGATTGAATCTTGAAGACTCCACAGTAGAAGTTCATGAGAGCTGCTGTTTGGCTGCAGGTTGTGCAATGAGTAGCGCTAGCAAAAACATTGAATCGAGCACAGGGCCAAATCCAGCAGAATTGGAGGCCGTGCATGATGGTCTGAGCCCCCAAAAGAAAGAACTTGCATTTATATAGCACCTTTCATGACCCCAGGACATCCCAAAGCGTTTATAGCCAATGAAGTACTTTTGAAGTGTAGTCACTGTTGTAACGTAGGGAAATACGGCAGCCAATTTGCACACAGCAAGGTCCCACAAACAGCAATGTGATAATGACCAGATAATCTGTCTTAGTGATGTTGATTGAGGGATAAATATTGGCCAGGAAGAACTCCCCTACTCTTTGTTGATCCATGGGATCTTTTACGACCGCTTGAGAGGGCAGACAGGCCTTGGTTTAGCCTCTCATCCGACAGTCTTGATAGTGTTGTGAATTCCACCAATTGAATTGATTTTCTATTAAGCTGTACACATGTATCCTGTGTGCACAGTTGGGGCTCACGGTGTACACCATAACTCATTTAAAATTGTGTTTTGTTTTAAGAATAAATTGTCATATTCTTTTTTCACAGGAATTGTAGTCAAGTTTCATGGTCTTTGCTTGGTCAGAAAAGGCAAACTTCACACTTAGAATCATAGAACTATAGAAAGTTACGGCACAGAAGGAGGCCATTTGGCCCATCGTGTCCGTGCCGGCCGAAAAAGAGCTGTCCAGCTTAATCCCATTTTCCAGCACTTGGTCCGTAGCCCTGTAGGTTACGGCACATCCAAGTACTTTTTAAATGAGTTGAGGGTTTTTGCTTCTACCATCTTTCAGGCAGTGAGTTCCAGACCCCCACCACCCTTTGGGTGAAAAAATTTCTCCTCAGCTCCCGTCTAATCCTTCTACCAATCACTTTAAATCTATGCCCCCTGGTCACTGCTAAGGGAAATAGGTCCTCCCTATCCACTGTATGGAGTCCTGTCATAATTTTAGACACGTCAATTAAATCTCCCCTCAGCCTCCTTTGTTCCAAAGAAAACAACCCCTGCCTATCCAATCTTTTCTCATAGTTAAAATTCTCCTGCCCTGGCAACATCCTCGTAAATCTCCTCTTTACCCTCTCTAATGCAATCACATCCTTCCTGTAATGTGGTGACCAGAACTGTACACAGTACTCAAACTATGGCCTAACCAATGTTTTATACAGTTCTAGCAAAACCTCCCTGCTCTTATATTTTATGCCTTGGCTAATAAAGGAAAGTATCCCGTATGCCTTCTTAACCACCTTATCTACCTGCCCTGCCACCTTCAGGGATCTGTGGACATGCAGTCCAAGGTCCCTTTATTCCTCTACACCTCTCTCGGGAGTATCCTTCCGTTTATTGTGTTCTCCCTTGCCTTGTTTGCCCTCCCCAAATGCATTACCTCACACTTCTCTGGATTGAATTCCATTTGATACTTTTCTGCCCACCTGACCAGTCCATTGATATCTTCCTGCAGTCGACAGCTTTCCTCCTCACTATCAGCCACACGGACAAGTTTTGTATCATCTGCAAACTTCTTGATCAAGCCCCCCACATTCAAGTCCAAATCATTAATATATACCACAAAAAGCAAGGGACCTGGTACTGAGCCTTGCGGGACCCCACTGGAAACAGCCATCCAGTTGCAAAAACACCCGTCAACCATTACCCTTTGCTTCCTGCCATTAATCCAATTTTGGATCCAACTAGATACTTTCCCTTGGATCCCAGTTCATGCATGAACTTAATAATGACTAGCAGTAATAAGGACTCCACTTTAATTGTTAACTTCACTAATTTTGCAAAGAACAAATATTTCATTAAAAAATGCAGGCTCTTAAATTTTTTATTATTAATTCCCAGGATGTTGGCATCATTGGCAAGGCCGACATTTATTGCTCATCCCTGATTGCCCAGAGAAGGTGATGGTGAGCCGCCTTCTTAAACCACTGCAGTCCGTATGGTGAAGCTGCTCCTATAATGTTGTAGCAGTTTCATACAACACAGTGGCTTGCTGAGTCACTACAGAGGGCAGTTCAGAGTCAACCACGTTGTGAGACTGGAGTCATATATAGGCCGGACCAAGTAAAGACAGCAGCTCACCCAAAACTCTGCTGCCCGCATCCTAACTTGCACCAAGTCCCGTTCACCCATCACCCCTGTGCTCGCTGACTTACATTGGCTCCCGGTCCTGCAACGCCTCGATTTTAAAATTCTTATCCTTGTTTTTAAATCCCCCCATGGCTTCGCCCCTCCCTATATCTGTAACCTCCTCCAGCCCTACAACCCTCCGAGATCTCTGCCCTCCTCCAATTGTTGCCTCTTGTGCAACCCCGATTTTAATCACTATTGGTGGCTGTGCCTTCAGCTGCCTAGGCCCTAAGCTCTGGAATTCCCTCCCTAAACCTCTCTGTCTCTCCACCTCTGACTTAAAATCTTCCTCTGACTTAAAATCTTCCTCTTTGACCAAGCTTTTGGTCACCTGTCCTAATATCTCCTTATGTGGCTTGGTTTCAAATTTTGTTTGATCGCTCCTGTGAAGCGCCTTGGGACGTTTTACTATGTTAAAGGCACTATATAAATGCAAGTTGTCATTGTTGTATCCTTCTCTAAAGGACAGCTGGGTTTTTACAACAATCTGACAGCTTCATGGTAACTTTTTTATCAATACCAGCTTTTGCGCTGATATTTTTTAAAGCTGAATTCAAATTCACAAACTGTCATGCTGGGATTTGAACTTGTGTTCTTTGGATTATTAATCCAGTAACATAACCACTACACTACTGTGTAATAGAAGGACGGGGGGGACTAGAACAAACGGATAAGAGCTTGCTCAGTGCACAGTGATAACTGAGACTTCAGAAATAGGCCAGGTTATGGAATAGAGGCGCCCCACAGAGAATGCAGTCTCAATAGAAAGTGGTAGCAAAGCTAAAGGTCACAATGATGCGAGTTGTTATGATCTGGAGTGCACTGCCTGGAAGGGTGGTGGAAGCAGATTCACTCGTAACTTTTGAAAGAGAATTGGATAAATACTCGAAGGGGAACAATTTGCAGGGTTATGGGGAAAGAGCAGGAAGAGTGGGACTAATTGATAGCTCTTTCAAAGAGCCGGCACAGGCACAATGGGCTGAATGGCCTCCTTCTGTGCTGTTTCATTCTATGATTCTATGAAGCCAGTGGAGAAATGGAATGTGGCCCAGGAAGAAATGCAACGTGGCCTAGGAGAAATTCAGCAAAGGAGGACAAAGAGATTGATTAAGAGGGGAAAAATAGAGTATGAGAGTAAACTAGCAGGGAACATAAAAACTGACTGTAAAAGCTTCCATAAATATGCCAAGAGAAAAAGATTAGTGAAGACAAATATAGATCCCTTACAGTCAGAAATGGGGGAAATTATAATGAGGAACAAAGAAATGGCAGAACAATTAAACACATACTTTGGTTCTGTCTTCACAAAGGAGGACACAAATAACCTGCCAGAAATGTTAGGGAACCAAGTGAGAGGGAGGAACTGAAGGAAACCAGTATTAATAAGAAAATAGTGCCAGGGAAATTAATGGGGCTAAAGGCTGACAAATCCCCAGGGCCTGATAATCTACATCCCTGAGTACTAAAGGAAGTGGCCCTGGAAATAGTGGATGCATTGGTGATCATCTTCCAAAATTCTATAGACTCTGGAACAGTTCCTACAGATTGGAGGGTGGCAAATGTAACCCCATTATTTAAAAAATGAGGGAGAGAAAAACAGGGAATTACAGACCAGTTAGCCTAACATCAGTAGTGGGGAAAATGCTAGAGTCTATTATAAAGGATATGATAACAGAACACTTGGAGGGCATTAACGGGATTGGATAAAGTCATGGGTTTATGAAAGGGAAATCATGCTTAACAAATCTACTGGAGTTTTTTGAGGCTGTAACTAGTAGAATAGAAAGGGGAGAACCAGTGGATGTGGTGTATTTGGATTTTCAGAAGGCTTTTGATAAGGTCCCACACAAGAGGTTAGTGTGGAAAATTAAAGCACATGGGATTGGGGGAATATACTGGCATGGATTGAGAATTGGTTGACAGACAGGAAACAGAGAGTAGGAATAAACGGGTCTTTTACCAGGTGGCAGGCAGTTACTAGTGGGGTACCGCAGGGATCAGTGCTTGGGCCCCAGCTATTCACAATATATATCAATGATTTGGATGAGGGAACTAAATGCAACATTTCCAAGTTTGCAGACGACACAAAGCTGGGGTGGAATGTGAGCTGTGAGGAGGATGCAAAGAGGCTCCAATGTGAGTTAGACAAGTTGGGTGAGTGAGCAAGAACATGGCGGATGCAGTATAATGTGGATAAATGTGAGGTTATCCACTTTGGTTGTAAAAACAGAAAGGCAGATTATTATCTGAATGGTGATAGATTGGGAAAAGAGGAGGTGCAACGAGACCTGGGTGTCCTTGTTTGATTTGTCTTCAGGTGCAGCAAGCAGTTAGGAAGGCGAATGGTATGTTGGCCTTCATTGCAAGAGGATTTGAATACAGCAGCAGGGATGTCTTACTGCAGTTATACAGGGCCTTGGTGAGACCACATCTGGAGTATTGTGTGCAGCTTTGGTCTCCTTATCTGAGGAAGGATATCCTTGCCATGGAGGGAGTGCAACGAAGGTTTACCAGACTGATTTCTGGGATGGCAGGACTGATGTACGAGGGGATATTGGGTCGACTAGGCCTATATTCACTAGAGTTTAGAAGAATGAGAGGTGATCTCATTGAAACATATAAAATTCTAACAGGACTAGACAGACTAGATGCAGGGAGGATGTTCCCGATGGCTGGGGAATCCAGAACCAGGGGTCACAGTCTCAGGATATGGGGTATGCCATTTAGAACCGAGATGAGGAGAAATTTCTTCACTCAGAGGATGGTGAACCTGTGGAATTCTCTACCACAGAAGGCAGTGGAGGCCAAGTCATTAGATGTATTCAAGAAGGAGATAGATATATTTCTTAATGCTAAAGGGATCAAGGGATATGGGGAAAAAGCGGGAACAGGGTATTGAGTTAGACGATCAGCCATGATCATTTTGAATGGCGGAGCAGGCCCAAAGGGCCGAATGGCCTACTCTTGCTCCTACTTTCTACGTTTCTATGTTTCTATGTAAATGGAACGTGGCCCAGGAGAAATGGAATGTGGTCCAAGAGAAAACAGCTTTCTGCTCTGGATCCAACACAGCAGCAGAGTAAAGGCGACATGGTCTCAAAGTAAACTTGCCCAAAAAGGGATGAAATCCAGCAACCAAATGGTGGGGGTTGTGGGCCTGCCTTACAATGACAATTTAATCAAGGTACGCTTGTTCCAACAAAAACGCTCACTGCACAAATACTCCTTGTGCATCTGCAGCCAAAGACTCTACCGAGAGATTAATAGGCCGCCTTTGTGCAACAAGCAAGCACTTTAAAGAAACTATTAAAAATGTGATGGTGGCAGCTACAAATATTACAGTAATGCTCTGAGAGCTTTTTAAGAGTTTTAATAGACTGTGCATCATGCAGCATCTCACTGCCTGGCCTTCCTATCAGTAACACAGCTTGTGAATTATCATGAGGTACGTAATCATTCAGCAAGCGAAAGAAGGTAAATGTGCACAATTTTACAAAATATTTGCAAAAAATTTTGATTGCGGTATTTATGTCTCGCACCGTTCCCCCCCACCTTCTGTGATTTTCATCTGTCGAGAACAACTCAATAATCTGTTGATGGGGAGCGTGGGGGACACAGTGATCGAAAGGATGAGAGTGTAAACCCCCCCATGGGGGCGGTCACTCCGGTGTATGGCTGTTGAGCAGCAGATAATTTTGCTGGAACTCCTTCTCAGTTTGTGTCTCCAACAGATTTGCCAGGCCCTTGACCAAAGAACATACAAAACTGACAGGCAGGAAAAGACCAGCTGGTCCATCAAACCTGCCCCACACACCATGATGGCCCGAGCATCATGGCTAAACAGTTCTTCCCAACCCCAACCTCCCTTCCTCACACCCACCCACTCCCCCACCCCTGCCGCCATTTAATCTCCTGGGAGAAGCAAAAAAACCCCAGAAAAAACCCAGGGCCAGTAAGGGAAAAAATACTCTGGAAAATTCCTCTCTCCCCCATCCCCCCTGGCGATCGAAACTAATCCAGGAGACATAGAAACTTAGAAAATAGGAGCGGGAGTCGGCCATTCGGCCCGTTGAGCCTGCTCCGCCATTCAATATGATCATGGCTGATCCTCTATCTCAATACCACATGGAGCAAGTTTTATCTATAAAGACACTTACCTTCTAATATGATGTGATCTCTGCCCCAGTCAGGAACCGGTCCAGCTCCCACTTGAAGGTGAGCAGAGAGTCAGCACCCACCACACTAGCCGGTAATGCATTCCAGAGGCTCACTGCTCTCCGGGACAAGAAGAACCGCCTAACTCCCAGTCTATTCCTACTCTTCCATGTGGTGGGACGGGTCCTCAGCAGGCCTTAAAGGGGACAGGCAGCTTTTTGTGGAGGTGCAGTTTTCTAGCAGATTTGAGGCAGTCACCTCTAAGGACCCATTTTACTCCATTTACCGCTCCAAACCTACACAGGTAGGTTCATCTTGAAAGGTCAAGTGGTTCATTTCTGGCATGATTGCAACTTAGGTGCTTTAAATGACCAGTACCAGTAGTACCAGCGTAGCAGTAATGGTAAATGCGCAACGGCTCATTGGATGTAAATCAACAGATTCACCACTAAGATCTGCTAAAGCCAGAATCCAGGATTCAGTGTGCAAAAATTCAGGGAATAGGATTAGAGTATAAGCACTGGAAACTGTAAAGAAGGCAATAACTGCAGACAGGCGACGAGTCACATAATAATAATTTTCAAGCAGATAACGATTATCATTTAACACAAGACAAAAGCAGTTTCGCGTACTAAAAGGCAGATTTTCATCTGAAATGAATGGAGGTAACTGCATGAAAATGGGTTACCTATTTAAGAGGAGCAGAACGTAATATATTCTTTAGCAAGTGTCTACAATACATGGAAAATAGGTCTTCACTGAATTAGTAAGGTTCAGGAGAAAGCATCCACCACTCTTTAGAAAAAAAATGTTTTCTTTACAATGCAAAGGCGATAACATGAACAATATCCATAATTATTTGATAGTCACCAAGCTTCACTTTGTATGCAGTGAGGGTAATGTTCAGTGGAATCTTTAGACTGCACCATTAAATTGAGGCCCCATTTTTTCCCTTCTCACTCGAAGGTGCTGCTAACAAACACTGAGGTCCAGTTCAATGGGCACCAGGCATCTTTCCTTACCTCATGTACATTCCTCATGTGTGAGCCTGGACAGCAAGTAGCAACAGGCTATTTTACCAATGGGGAGCACCACCAAGATCCTAAAATTCTCATCCTTGTTTTCAGATCCCTCCATGGCCTCGCCCCCTCCCTATCTCTGTAACCTCCTCTAACCCTACAACCTTCTGAGATCTCTCCTCCTTTCCTAACCTCTTGCACATCCCCGATTTCTTTCGCCCCACCATTAGCGTCCATGCCTTCAGCTGCCTGGGCCCTAAGCTCTGGAATTCTCTCCCTAAACCTCTCCGCCTCTCTACCTCTCTCTCTTCCTTTAAGACGCTCCTGTAAACCTACCTTTTTGACCAAGCTTTTGCTCAGCTGTCCTAATATCTTCTTATGTGGCTCCATGTCAAAATTTGGTTAATAATCGCTCCTGTGAAGCATCTTGGGACATTTTACTACGTTAAAGGTGCTATATAAATGCAAGTTGTTGTTGTTGTCAGTCAATGTCAACATCCTTCCAGCAGGGGTTGTCAGATAATAATTGGGAGCAAGAACCCTGGTTTATATTTTATCCCCTCCCCTAGGGACACTGAGGCCAATTGTGCTGCCCCTACTGCCACCCTGGGGCTGAGATCACAGCTACAGTCGGGAGGGTGGGGGGTGGGGTGCACGGGAGCCAAAGTGGACACCGATCCGTCCAGCCCCTACCCCCCCCAGGAGCTTTGAACTCCCGTGCCTCATTAGCATTTCCCGATGCTGACTCCTGCCCAAAGCAGGCAGGAATGATGTGGGGGCCTGCAGGCGGAAGTGGAGAATCGGGTGTGAGGGGAGGGGGAGCAGGATCCACAGAAACGGTCCCCAGAGCAAGGTAAGCGAGGAAGGAAGAGGGGGATGGGGGGAATCGGGAACAATCGCAGACAAGGAGGGGCAGGGGAGGCCCAAGGTATCCTTGTGGTGCCAGGAGGAGCCTCTCCTGCTCTTCCTGGCCCACAAGGCATCTTTTTCCAACTTACCGTGGCCTCTTCTGGCCATGAACCCCCGGCACGGTCTAGGAGTCAGGGTGGGCCCAGCATCAACCTCCCGAACGCGAAAGTTCAAATGTTGTCGTGGCGCCGGTGACGTCATCGGACCGCGACCTTTCAATGTAAAGCAGGCCAGGGACGGGCCTGTTCCTAGGTAAGTTGATGCCATGGCGAGCGAGCAGGAACCCATCGTGAACAGAGTGTGACCCCCCCCCCCACTGCCATCTTTACCTCTCGACTCACACTGTTCCCGCCAGGCGGGGGGGAGGGGGGAGGGGGGAGGTAGGGTTGCCAACTCTGCTTGTATGTCATCACACAGCCTCCCACCTCCAAGCGTAGGTCGGGGTGTAATTGGAATAGACGAAGACCCCCAAGTACATTTGTAGCAAAAATTCTATTTAGAGACACTACTGATTTCATAGTCCTAAATCTGCAGTCCTTGCAATCTGCAATTGATTCAAAATTACATAAAGTTAATTTTGCATTGTTTATAGCAGCAAGCATGCAATTGTCCACTGTATGTGAGGAACTTCATCATCAGGGCCTGTTTTAAAAGTCAGTAGGTTTAAAAATTGGGGTCAATTTCAACACCCTTTTCAATGTTTCCAGCAGGATTCTTTTTCTTTAATCATTTAATATTGTCATCGAAGAATAACTTGGATGAGCTCCTGAGCCTAGCAGTGCAAGAGAACTGAATTGACATAACAAAGCTAAAACTGAAGCAACCTAGATTAATAATGGTATCAATTAATCTGGCACAGGTGCGATGGGCCGAATGGTCTCCTTCTATGCTGTATCATTCTATGATTCCAGCCGCCTAAAGTCAAACAGCTTTTATTCCCCCCATCTCCAATAAGTAAGAAACAAAAGTGTTCAAAGAAAATGAAGAAAACGCACAATTTTTTTTTAACACCCCTATAATTTTTCTCCCGGGTGTTGCTCACAGCAATGTCCTGGAGTTTAACCTTTAATTCCTGGAGAACGGTTGGCAATCCTAGGGGAAGGTTAAAATCTACCCATTTAATCTATAAACAGATCTATTCCCTAGCTCCCCAGTGCACATCTAGTAACTAAATGCTTTCTGAAACTCTGACGGGCCTTGTATCTTTAACCCTATTTTGCTGAAACAACAAATGGTAATTTTTCAATCCATGTTATGCAAGGTTTTCCTCACAGATATTTGAATCCTCCAAACAAGGAAAGCTCCTCAGACTTAAATGGTACAATTTTAAAGGGGGTGAAGGAACAGAGAGACCTGGGGATATATGTGCACAAATCTTTGAAGGTGGCAGGACAGATTGAGAAAGCGGTTTAAAAAGCATATGGGATCCTGGGCTTTATTAATAGAGGCATAGAGTACAAATGCAAGGAAGTTATGCTGAACCTTTATAAATCACTGGTTAGGCCTCAACCAGAGTATTGTGTCCAATTCTGGGCACCACATTTTAGGAAGGATGTCAAGGCCTTGGAGAGGGTGCAGAGGAGATTTACCAGAATGGTACCAGGGATGAGGGATTTATTTGAAGAGAGTAGAGAAATTGGGATTGTTCTCCTTAGAGCAGAGAAGGTTTAGGGAAGATTTAATAAAGGTATTCAAAATTCTGAGCAGTTTTGATAGAGTAGATAGGGAGAAACTGGCAGGAGGGTCAGTGACCAGAGGACACAGATTTAAGATAATTGGCAAAAATTCCAGGGGGGAGAATTTTTTTACGCAGTGAGTTGTTATGATCTGGAATTTACTGCCTGAAAGTGCAGTGGAAGCAGATTCAATAGTAACTTTCAAAAAGGAATTGGATATAATCTAGTAAATGAGAAATTTGCAGGGGTACAGGGGAAGAGCAGGTGAGTGGGACTAATTGGATAGCTCTTTCAAAGAGCCAGCACAGGCACAATGGGCCAAATGGCCTCCTTCTGTGTTGTATGATTGTATGAATCTATGGGATGAAGTTTGGATTGGACTTTTATTCACTGAACTAATTCATTTGGTTTGAATTTATCATTCTTCTCATCATTTATGTTTAGTTTCTTTTTGTGTGCATGTGTTTTATTCCATTAGACAGTGTGGTTCTGGTCCAGAATTAGGAACAGAAAGACAAAACATTTTTTCTTCTTCAGCGAAAGCAGTATTCCACCTTAGGTTTCCACATGACCGAAATCCAATTTTCAATTTTCTGAATTAACTGCATCTCCTCAGATCTTCCTATTTAATCATAGAATCTAACAGCACAGAAGGAGACCATTCGACCCATTGTGCCTGTGCTGGCTCTTTGAAAGAGCTATCCAATTAGTCCCACTCCCCCTGCTCTTTCCCCTTAGCCCTTCCATGTAATAACTACGGTTCATAACAGTGCATTTGCAAAAGTAAACCTACTTAAATGTGCAAGGCTCGAACAACAACAACAGAAGCAGTCTTTGTTGTAGTTTGATAGTAGGAGTTCCTTGTCTAGTGTATCTAGGAGTGTGTCTCTGTACAAGACAGAATGTGCATCTCCAAAATAGCTAATTTATATGGCTATACCAGCCAGGGTACAGTGTCTCACTTAAATGTATAATTTTCCCTATCATCAAGGGAGGTGAGATTTAAGCCAGCTAGTCCAGATACATCTACCAATGCAGAAGGTGAATTTACTCAGGAGCAGAGGATCAGATCCAGGAGGAATGGATAGCAGCTCTACAGATGGCAATTTATCACTCTGACGTCTCAGAACGCTAACACCATCCTCCTGGAGGAAGGTGAGGCGACCAGTTTATCTGTGCCAGCACAGAAGGACCAGGTCATACAAGTTCTGGAAACAATACTAATTACAAGCATATAGACTCTAATCTATTCAATGGACTGGCAATCTAATGCTGTTAACTATCTAAGGAGTCTAATCATAAATTAATCTCGCCAATTCACATCAACCTCAGTTAATGATATCAACTGTAAAGTTATAATCAGCAAGCAGTTAATGTTGAATTACGGTAACAGACTGAACTGTCTTTGTAACCTCTGTTATTCACTTTGTCAGTTATCCCTATCTACTAATTATTTTCATACTCAGGTTTACATTTACGTGCTGCTAGCTATGTATCTAAGGTTAATAAATGATTGTTAGTTCCTGACTTGTCTGGCTCTTTCTTTGTTGATTAGGCAAGAAGGGGTTAATTTATTCACTCAGTAGCTTGTGTGCATCCTGATTGGAGGTTGGTAGTGTAAATTCTAGAATAATCCAAACTTGTTGACCTAAGGGTTGATGCCAGATATAGGCATCATTCACTCCTAGACATGGACCGGGTGGCACATCCCCAGACAGTTCCTTGCTAAGGAGTTAACAATTCGCACCAAGGCTACAGTTGCCCTGTAAGTGCGTGCCAAGTCATCAGAAAGTTTGGCTCTTCAAAGTTAATTGGGCAATAGCCAGTTTCAACTGAAACAAGGATATCTTGTTAATTGCAATTGAGTCAGTTCAACCTTCCCGCACAGAGGAATCCAATTTCTGTCATCAAACTTCTGGAAGGCAAAAAAGGCTCAGATATGTTTATAATGGCAAAGGTTTGATCACAATCACCTCGCCGTTAATGGGGCTAATTACAAGAATAATCACTTAACACAGGTCACAGTTATAATTATTATTTTTTTCTGCCATGCTTGAGAAATGCAGTTTATTTTTTTTTTAAAAACCCACAGATACTATGATCAGTAACGCTGTTGGGATTGTGCTGATTTCATGCTGCTTATCTTCCGCTCCCCCACACCAGTGTACCGGCTTGCAAGTCTTTCACTCCTTAAATTCACTGTTACAGTCTAGTGACACTGTCATGCGTAGGGATATCATTTCATCAGGGACTCTTGTTAGATTCATGACCCTACCGCGACCTTGAATTGGCCTTTAGTCGTTACTGATGGGAGATGAAGGAACAGCTGCTGTCTACATGATTACTGCACTGAGGTGGATCTGAACACAAAGGGGCTACGAGTACCACACTGAGTTAGCGAGAGCAATAAATTTGCTGTGGTTTTTTTTTGAAAAGATGGGAGTTTTAGCCAGTAAGGATCCATGTACTTGATTGCAGATTTTGATGGCTCTGTAATTGTTACATAAATATAAACATTTCAAGGCCCCAACAGCGCGAAATATTATTGTAGGCTGCTTTTTAAAAAATGTAGATAATTCTGTGAATGCAGAGACATTCCACATTCTTGCCCTTTTTTGCAATTCTGCTCTAAATTCACAAAAATAATACTTGTAGGGTAGAGAATGTGCATATTTTGAGCAATGCAAAAGAAATATTGTTCCTCGTTAATTGTTAGTTTTAAAAAAAAATAATGTATTTAGTACAATTTGAGCAGCGGAACTCTGGTGTCCTGGCCAACATTTTCCCACAATTAACACCTATAACTGGCTATCTGGTGATTTATTTAATTGCTGTGCGCAAATTGGCTGCGTGTTTCCTACATTACAACAGTGACTACATTTAAAAAGTGCTTCATTGACTGTGAAGTACTTTGGGACATCTTGAGGTTGTGATAGGCTTTATATAAATATAAGTTCTTTTTTCTTTTATCTGTGTTCTGATACAGGCTTTGGGGTAAGAACAGGGCAGTTTCGATTAGATTTGGATTGTTCTGGCAAAGACCAGGGCAGAATGACCTCTTTCTTTGTTGTAAACTTCTATGGTTTAACATCAACCTACATCTATATCTATCTGTTTTGATAATATATTAAAAATTTTAAATCGGTGCACACTTCCTATCAACTTTTCAATTAAAAATTCCTATGCAAAAAATTTATAATGGAAACTCCCTATGTAAACGTCACACTGTAATTACACCCTTCCGCCACTGGAGGTGCTTCTAGTTTACATTGGCAGTTTTCATTATAAAGATAGACAGGGATTTATAAAGGGAAAAGTTGACAGGAGGTGTGCACAGATATAAGATTTTTAATATATATATATTGAAAATATTACATCTGCATGCCTTGGCCCCATTATCCCCTGCCCTCTAACCAGACTCATCGGTATTGACTCACTGGGATATAAATTGGACCACATTTTGCCTGCTTTACGGACGCAAAATGAGCCAATTACAAGGACTAACGTCTCGTGCCCAAAAGATGTCTTAAAGATCTTCGATCCGATATTGGATCAGGTGATTTTTCAGGTGTTCCTGGTGGCCGCCTAAAACAGGCGTTAGGCCCCCTGACATATGCAAATGAGCAGCCTAATGCCCGTTTTGGGCCCCCTCCCTGCTGAACCTCGATACTGCACCAGGACTGCTCGCCTCAGGAATCTTAAGTGGTCACTGGGAGACAGCCACCAAAAAGTAAGAGGTTTTTAAACGAAAATAGAAAAAAAAAGCAGTCTTTGTCGTGGAACATTTTGCCTAGTATATTTAGAAGGGCCTCTGTAAAATTGGAATGTGAATTTATCAACAGAGAGAGAGAGAGAAAGGTTACAGAAGTTAACATTGTGCAGCTATACCTGCCAGATATAGGCAGATAGATTTGTGTCACTTATATATACAAATTTCCCTGAAGTCAAGAGAGGTGTGATTTAAGCCAGTCCAGACACCAGCACAGAAGGTAAATTTACCCAGGAGCAGAGGATCCAGGATTGGAATGGATAGCACCTCTACAGATGGCCGTTTATCACACTGACGTCTCGGAAGGCTAACACCATCCTCCCAGAGGAAGGCAAGGTGACCAGCTCATCCACGCCAGCTCATAAGGACGAGGTCATATAAGTTCTGGAACCATTTCCAACTACAAGCATATAGTCTATTGAATAGACTGGCTACCTAATACTGTTACCTTGTCAGCTATTCAAGTCTAATCCTAAATTAATCTCACCAATTTATATCAATCTCAGACACTGATCTCAACTGTAAGTTTATAATCAGCAAGCACTTTACTGCTGAATTACTCTGTCACTACTGAACAGTCTTTGTAACCTCTGTTAATCCTATCTACTAATTATTTGCATGCTCAATGTGTAAGTTTAAATGCTACTAATTATGATTCTGAGGTTAATAAACAATTTCTGGTTCATGACTTATCTGTCCACTTTAATAATTGATCATAAGGGGTTAATTAATTCACCCGGTGGCTTGTGCGGATCCTGATGGGAGGTTGGTAGTGTAAATGCTAATATGTTCTAAACTGATTGATGTCAAACAGCTTAATGAGTCAAATTTAGGCATCGTTACCTCCTGGGCATAAACTGGGTGGTAGACCCCAGACGGTTCCTTGACGAGGTGTTAAGGTCAAGGGTTAAGGATTCATCTGGTGCTCTTGATGACTATTCTTGTCAGGGTATCGATCCCTGTGTTTTTACACTATCTTCACACTCCAGACTTACCATACCAGATGTAACACACGAGATGTCACGCTTCAAAGTTGAATACTCTGTTCGAGATACAAAAACATCTTAAAAAATGAGGAAGACCAGCCATTGACCTGCAGCCTAAAATTTACAAGTAGTTACAATTGATGGGCCTCTAGTTTTCAACTGGCTACAATTACCTGGACTTG
Source organism: Heptranchias perlo (assembly GCF_035084215.1). Taxonomy (NCBI): domain Eukaryota; kingdom Metazoa; phylum Chordata; class Chondrichthyes; order Hexanchiformes; family Hexanchidae; genus Heptranchias; species Heptranchias perlo. The sequence goes on along the minus strand of NC_090336.1, from coordinate 61,133,241 downwards.
CCCATTTAGAGTAGTGGTTTTAAAGGGACAGGCCAAGTTAATAGCTGAACATCACAACCCACCACCTCCACCGTCTAGAAGGATAAGGGCAGCAGGCGCATGGGAACAACACCACCAGCACGTTCCCCTCCAAGTCACACATCATCCTGACTTGGAAATATATCACCATTCCTTCATCGTCGCTGGGTCAAAATCCTGGAACTCCCGACCTAACAGCACTGTGGGAGAACCGTCACCACACGGACTGCAGCGGTTCAAGAAGAAGGCCCACCACCACCTTCTCAAGGGGCAACTAGGGATGAGCAACAAATGCTGGCCTTGCCAGTGAATCCCACATCCCGAGAATGAATAATAAAAAATAAAGACATAACACACAGTGATAGAAAACTACAGCTGACTGCAGACTACATGTGAGCAACACCATGGGAAATCTATTTGCTTTTCATGAAAAATTCTTGAAAAGAAGAAATGCAGTAACTTCACCTAATAGAATATATCGGGGGGTGAGATTTAATATCGACGGGGAGCGCAAAACAGGTGGGTAGCAAGATCAACCGGCCATAATGCAAAACGCCCGATAAGAAAGGGGCTTGGCCAATCAACACCAATCCTTTCAAGAGATCAGACACGATTTTCAACTCTATCTGGCTTACTTAAAAAGTGAGGAATGCGAATAACCAAAACGGAAATGTCGCAGAAGAAAAAATGCAGTGAAATCTCCCCCTGACCTCCATTGGGAATGAAGCAAATTGCCAGCACATCAATCTAACATTGCAATCTGTGTTATTTAACACTGGAAGCACCAATTGGAATTCCACTCTCCTTACAGGACTGGATCCATAGCATTTCAACAACAACTTGCATTTATATAACGCCTTTAATGTAGGTAAACGTCCCAAGGCGTTTCACAGGACTGATTATCAAACAAAATTTGACACCAAGCCACATAAGGAGTGGCAAGTAACAAGTAACAAGTGCCAGGCAATGACCATCTCCAACAAGAGTCTAACCACCTCCCCTAATCTTCAACAGCATTACCATCACCGAATCCCCCACCATCAACATTCCTGGGGGTCACCATTGACCAGAAACTTAACTGGACCAGCCACATAAATACTGTGGCTACAAGAGCAGGTCAGAGCTGGGTATTCTGCGCGAGTGACTCACCTCCTGATTCTCCAAAGCCTTTCCACCATCTACAAGGCATAAGTCAGGAGTGTGATGGAATACTCTCCACTTGCCTGGATGAGTGCAGCTCCAACAACACTCAAGAAGCTCGCCACCATCCAGGACAAAGCAGCCCGCTTGATTGGCACCCCATCTATCACCTTAAACATTCACTCACTCCACCTTCGGCGCACTGTTGGCTGCAGTGTGTACCATCCACAGGATGCACTGCAGCAACTCGCCAAGGCTTCTTCGACAGCACCTCCCATACCCGCAACCTCTACCACCTAGGAAGACAAAGGCAGCAGGTGCCTGGGAACACCACCTGCACGTTCCCCTCCAAGTCACACACCATCCTGACTTGGAAATATATCGCCGTTCCTTCATCGTCAATGGGTCAAAATCCTGGAACTCCCTACCTAACAGCACTGTGGGAGAACCTTCACCACACGGACTGCAGTGGTTCAAGAAGGCGGCTCACCACCTCCTTCCCAAGGGCAATTAGGGATGGACAATAAATGTTGGCCTTGCCAATGATGCCCACATCCCATGAATGAATAAAAAAAATATTAGGACAGGTGACCAAAAGCTTGGTCAAAGAGGTAGGTTTTAAGGAGTGTCTTAAAGGAGGAGAGACAAGTAGAGAGGAGGGGAGGTTTTAGGGAGGGAATTCCAGAGCTTAGGGTCTAGACAGCTGAAGGCACGGCTGCCAATGGTGGAACGATGAAAATCGGGGATGCACAAGAGGCTAGAATTGGAGGAGTGCAGAGATCTTGGAGGGCTGTAGGGCTGGAGGAAATTACGGAGATAGGGAGGGACGAGGCCATGGAAGGATTTGAAAACAAGGATGCAAATTTTAAAATCAAGATATGAAGGTTGCAATGAATGTGTATGAGCTTTCTTCGGCATCTGGTTTGCCTTGTGAAATTGACCCAGCATTGGCGGTGGCATTGTCATCGCAAAAGTCAGAGAATATTAGTCCAGAGGAAGAATATAAAATTGCCTGCCTCCTTATGGTGTTTGTTGCTGTATCTCTTCCAACTCTAGCCAGCAATGTCATGTCCCAGTACAGTCCTGCTATTGAAGGACATTGCAACAACATTCATTGTGTTGCTGGACCGGGAGCCAATGTAGGTCAGCGAGCACAGGGGTGATGGATGAACGGGACTTGGTTGCAAGTTAGGAAACGGGCTGCAGAGTTTTGGATGAGCTCAAGTTTACAGAGGGTGCAAGGTGGGAGGCTGGACAGCAGAGCATTGGAATAATCGAGTCTAAAGGTAACAATGGCATGGATGAGGGTTTCAGCAGCCGATGAGCTGATTCACAAATTATTTGACAATCCATCCCAGATTGAATGAAAAATACTGGTGTGAGGCGGCCGTTTGGGATATGAGGTTTAATTCATTCATTACGATTCTACCTTTCTAAGAATGTGACTCCCAATCTCGGGTATTTTGATGCAAGACTAGCTCATCCAGCTGAAGGTATTCAGCTGTGTTTCACAACCTATAATTGTAATGGTAGCCATTGGGCATGCAGTCAAACAAGTACATCTTTCAATTTATTTGCAGCCCAGTTAAGTGTTGTGATTAATTATGTTTTAAAGCAGGAGGGAATTTAAGAAAAAAGTCTCAGGGTTGACATCATAAATCACTAAGGTGGTGGTTGCTGAAATTGCACATTTCCTGAAATCTGAGACTAAACCTCGATGACACTTAGGTGCAGTGCACTCAGTACAAACAGTTGCCATCAGTATGTGTGTACCAAATTCATGCAGGAAACTATGCATCAAGCTTAGTTTGTATAGTTGGTGCACGCCTCGTAATGTGATGCGCTGTCACTGTCTGGTGCCAGCCATGGTTCAGTGGGTAGCACTCTCACCTCTGAGTCAGAAGGTTGTGGGGTCAAGCCCCATTCCAGAGACATTTATACCAGGATGAACACCAGCCACCCTCTATTGGTAAAGGGGAAAAAAGAGGTGTCTGGGGCCTATGCCTGAAACAGGTGTTAGGCCCATTCCATATGCAAATAAAGAGCCTAATACTTGTTTGAGGCCCCCCACTGCAAGGTTGCTTTGCTCTGAGTAAGTCAGCGTTGGCTGCACCCAGTGAAATCAGACCTTGGGACCAGCTGCTATCAAAAAGGTAAGTTTTTCACATTTACTCTCCTGAATGTGGAGCCAGGAGGAGCAGGAGCGCTCCTCCCAACCCCACATTCAAAGAACGTGGACCGCCACTCCACCCCGCAGGGAACATACCCTCAGCCCTCCCCTCCCCTACAGCAAAAATGGGCGCGCCCGAATTTCTACCCCCAAAGGAGAGCCCACTTACCTTGGCACTTCTGTGGATGCCCGAGAAGCAAGGTATAGAAAGATAAAATAGATGGATAGATAAAGGAGATAGATAGATAGATAGATAGATAGATAGATAGAGGAGATAGATAGATAGATAGATAAAGGAGATAGATAGATAGATAGATAGATAGATAGATAAAGGATATAGATAGATAGATAGATAGATAGATAAAGGAGACAGATAGATAAATAGGTAAATAGATAAAGGAGATAGATAGATAGATAGATAGATAGAGGAGATAGGTTAAGGAGATAGATAGATGATAGTTGATTCATAACCATGATGCATATCCTGACAGATAAGAATATTTGACTCATACACCCTAGACACACAAATTAACTATTTCTTTCATATCAAAGAACCCTACTACTAATTCAATCATGGGAATGAACCCATTTGATCTTTTATATTTCAAAAAATGTCCTTGGACTTTGAACAAAATGATATCAGCAATTCACATCTAGTGGCAGCTTGCACCTGACTCAGGAACATCCATCACTCGACGCTGCCCTTAGTCTGTTTCCAAGCGCCAGGAGTTAAGCAAACACATATCATCCGTGAGGAACACTGGCCAGTGCATCTGAAATACGTGCTTGCATTTACTTGTACTTTATAATGTTTGTATTCTTCTGCCGGAAGCAGGTTATGAATGATCGGTGCACTGAGTCAAGAGAATGGAGCTGAATAAAAACAGTCACACAAAAAAAAAAGCTCCCTTAGGGTAACCTGTTTGCACTCCCTGAATGAAACTTCTAGCCTGCTCCTTCAGGAAGATGTCTATACTTGTGTGCTTACATATGTGTGCAGGGTAGGGTTGCCAACTCTGGTTTGACGCATCGCTGGAGGTTTCATCACATAACCTCCCACCTCCAACCGCCCCGCCCGGTCAAACAGCATTTTTTTCCCCCTATCTCCAATATTCTCATAACAAGTAAATAAAAGTGTCAAAAGGAAATTAAAAAAAGAAACACCATTTTTTAAATGCACCAATAATTTTTCTCCCTGAGTTTGATCCCAGCAGTGTCCTGAAGATTAATCTTTAATTCCTGGAGACTCCAGGGCAATCTCTAGGAACAGTTACATTTCAGATGTTTACACAGTACAGGCAGCAGAGTCCTCACTGACTAAATGTTCACATTGATTTCAGATACATTCAAAAAATAGCCCAGGAGGTCCAAGGAATTCCTGGGCACTTTATTTTCCCACCTAGTTTGATACAGCACTGGATTTACATTCCACAGGAACACAGGAATCGCGAGAAAAAAAAAGACCAAATGTCTATCTCATAGTATCACAGTAGGTACAGCACAGGAGAAGGCCATTCGGCCCGTCGTGCCTGTGCCGGCTCTTTGAAAGAGCTATTCAATTAGTCCCATTCCCCTACTCTTTCCCTATAGCCCTGTAAATTTTTTCCCTTCAAGTATTTATCCAATTCTCTTTTGAAAGTTACTATTGAATCTGCTTCCAGTGCCCTTTCAGACAGTGCATTCCAGGTCATTACAACTCGCTGAGTAAAAAAAATGTTTCCTCGTGTCACCTCTGGCTCTTTTGCCGATCACCTTAAATCTGTGTCCTCTGGTTACCGACCCTTCTGCCACTGGAAACAGTTTCTCCTTATTTACTCTAATAAAACCCTTCATGATTTTGAACACCTCTATCAAATCTCCCCTTAACCTTCTCTGTTCTAAGGAGAACAACCCCAGCTTCTCCAGTCTCTCCACATAACTGAAGTCCCTCATCCCTGCACCATTCTAGTAAATCTATTTTGCACCCTCTCTAAGGCCTTGTCATCCTTCCTAAAGTGTGGTGCCCAGAATTGAACACAATAATCCAGCTGAGACCTAACCAGTGCATTCTAAAGGTTTCGCATAACGTCCATAACATTTGTACTCTATGGTCCCGATATTAGCACCCGCTATCGGGTGCGTTCCTGGCGGGGGGGGCTCCGAAAATCGGGGAATCCCGGAGCAGGTCGGGAGCTCGGCTCCAACCCGCCCACTTCTGGGTTCCCCACAGACGCGCTGACGTGCGCGCGCAGCCCCCGCATGTGGGACTCCCGTCGGCAATTAAAGCCAGCGGGGTGCCACTTGACAGTATTTATTCTGGTATTTCAGGTCGTTAACAGACCTGATTAAGGGAATATATCAGGAGGGGTGGGATTTTAGAAACAACTGGGACTCTTTCCCGTACTGGGGGAAACACTCCCAGTTGAAATGGACGTGTTGCAGCTATCAGCCTGTGGCAGCTGCAAAGGTCCATTTGACAGGTGGTGGGGGAGACCCTCACTCATTGCAGAAGGCCACTCTGTCACTTTAGACAAAGTTTGGCCTCCACCACCCTCCTCCTAACAATCAAATTCACCAACTTGCACACTTACCCCAGGGTCCAGAGACATGTACCTACCTTGCGGACCCCCTCAGATGTACATCTTCCGGATGGGGGCCGCCGTAGCTGCAGTCATGATCTCCTCGGAGGACGAACAGCATCACCAGCCTCGCCGGCCACGCCGTCCACTCTGACACGTGGAGCTCCACAACACAGTGCTGTGACACATCCACCTGAACAGCAGGAGGGAGGGCAACCGCAGAGAGAGATGCGTCGCAGAAGGCACTACCCTCGCCACAGGGTCCACAGACCGAGGCTCAGCTTTCTGGACCTCTCTGAGCAGCAGTGCACACGGAGGCTCAGGGTCACTCGACATGTAGTCGTGGACATCTGCAGCCTCCTTCATGCCGAGCTGCTCCCAGCTGGCCCGAGCACCATCTTCTTACCTGTCGCTGTCAAAGTCACCACTGCCCTCAACAACTTCTCCTCCGCATCCTTCCAGGGTGCCACCGGGGACATCGCCGACGTCTCTCAGTCGTCTGCACAAAAGAGCCCTGCAAATACACGTACACCCACTCTGCAGTGACACAGTGGGTGGCATCAGGTGTGGGTCTTCATATTGATCCTCAGGAAAGGGCATTATTGCACAAACCAGACAAGATTTGCAAAGACGTGACAGTAGTGGTGCCAATATAATATGTGATGTGAGTTGGTCAGAAATTAAATATAGGTAAAAACCATGACAAACCCTCAAACACCCTTGTGCATCCCCTTCATGCTCACGATACGTTTGCCTTACGCTTCCTACTGCACATATGTGATGCATGCCCTGTGGCTGCAGCACAGGTAGTGGCAGGTTGAGTGAGGCTGACCGTGAAAGAGATGCATGAGAGGGTGAGTATGGGATAGAGCCATGAGATTGTATGAGGATTGGGTTGAGTGGTAGTGGTGGGATGAGTACTGGCCAGGTGAGTAAGTGCAGGTAAGATGAGGATGAGCTTTGAGTGGGTGTGAGGGGTGATGTGACAGAGTAGTGTTGGCAGTGCAGAAGGAGATGTGGGGTGGGGGCGGTGATGTGGCAGACAGAGTGTAGGGGAATGAGTAAGTGTACTCACTTTGGCTGACCTACTTAGGTCATTGCAGCGCCTCCTGCTCTGTATGCAGGTGGGCGATATGTTGGTGGTGCAGGTGACCCCCTCTGCCACCTTGAGCCAGGCCTTCCTGGTGGCAGAGGCAGGCCGCTTCCTCCCACCCGCCGGGGGGAAGATCTCTGTCCTCCTCCTCCTCCTCACCCCATCCAATGATACCTGGAGTGAGGCATCATTAAACTGGGAGCAGCCTTCCCCCTGGGCTGCCCCATGCTGTAATTTTTCCTATTTGTTGTAGCATCTGTCAGTGGAGGACTGACCCTTTAAAAAGAGCTCCTCCAGCTGACAGAGCTTATTGCGCATGCGCAGCCCGCCCGACGCGCAGATCAGCAGTGGGGAACCCGGAAGACCAGGTAAGTGGATCCAATTAGGCTGCGATCGCGCGCGGGGCAGACTGATTTCACCGGGTGCGTTACCCACGCGCCCAATAGCCCCCCCCCCGCGAACCCGCCGCCCTCCTAATATCGAACCCTATGCCTCTATTATTAAAGCCCATATTCTTTTTTAACAGCCTTCTCAACCTGTCCTGCCACCTTCAAAGATTTGTATACATACACCCCCAAGTCTCTCTGTTCCTGCACCCCCTTTAAAATTGTACCATTTAGTTTATATTGCCTCTCCTCATTCTTCCTACCAAAATGCATCACTTCACACTTCTCTTGTATTAAATTGCATCTACCATGTGTCTGCCCATTTCACCAGTCTGTCTATGTCCTCCTGAAGTCTGTTACTATCCTTCACATTGTTTACTACATTTCCGAGTTTCGTGTCATCAGCAAACTTTGAAATTATACCCTTGATACCCAAGTCTAGGTCATTAATATATATCAAAAAGAGCAGTGGCCCTAATACCGACTCCTGGGTAACACCACTGTATATCGAGCTCGCCTTCTACCATCCTGGTAGTCACATGATACAATGATAATGGAGTTGTTGACTAATTACAGCAATCAATCTCCATCAATTAGTCTCCAACAGATCCAGACATGACACGAGGAAAACCCCCAGTGGTGGAGAGCTGTGGGAACCAGAGGTCCAAAGTCACCTGTTCCTCCTGAGCCTGTTACACTGACCACATGTCATGTCTCAAATTACTCATATACTGTCTCCCAAAATATTATTTTCTGAAAGAAATCTATCTAATTTGCATTTAAATGAATCAATACTAACTGCTTCCTCTGTATCCCTAGGGAGCCAGTCCCATAGATTAACCACTCGCCCGATGCATTCTGCAGATTCCTTGTGGTATTAAATGGATGCAGCGTGAGAGCAGTCCATCCAGAGGGTCCCACTCCACTCCTGGAGTCAGGTTGGTTGACAACTCCGGATTTACACTACAGCTTCAGTGTTGGTGCTAAGAGGTCACACCGACGATATGGTTGCAGTGTAAACACACACTTAAAGAATGGTGAAGACAGAGTGTAGACCCTCATTTTAACCCCTGGTGCCTGACAAGAATGGGGCTTGCAGGGGATTAAAATCGTGTCAGCGTGATACACATCTTCTTCATGCCGCGTCCGCGCCATTTTAACAGACGCAATGTCCCACAGAAGATGTAACCTGCGCTTAGCCTGATTGACTCTTCAAAGGGCCCCTTGCCATTCTGATTACTGAAGCTGAGCCATTGAGAGGCAGTGAGTGCCAAGTGGCCTTCATATCCCATAGGGAAGGAGAAGTATTCTTCCTGTGCCCGCAGCCTGAGTTGAGGGATCCATTCAACCTGTTCATTAAATGGACAAAAGAAAGACGTCCCAATGCACTTTACAGCCAATGAAGTACTTTTGAAGTGTAGACACTGTTGTAATGTAGGAAACACGGCAGCCAATTTGCTTGATTTAGACTTCCTGGACCTTTGTTAGTTTTTGGCCCAGGACGCACAGTAAGATCCCACAAACAGCAATGAGGTAATGACCAGATCATCTGCTTTTCATGATGCTGGTTGAGGGATAAATATTGGCCAGTATACTCACCTGCTCTTCTTCAAAATAGTGCCATGGGATCTTTCACACCCACCTGAGAGGGCAGACGGAGCCTCGGTTTAACGTCTCAACCGAAAGATGGTTTTATTGGATGATTGGATGAACCAATCATCTGATAAATCCAGGTAACCTTTGTTCCCACTTTCCTCTCCCCATGAATTTTCGACTCTCCACTTTTCAAAGTCACCTTCATTTTCATCCTTTTCAGAGACTTAGACCTTCTGACTCAGAGGTGAGAGTGCTAGCAACTGAGCCAAGGCTGACGTTACCTTGGTTTGCTTCCCATGTTTGTGCTCTGGGCCTATAACTAACAAAGGTCTATGGAGTCTAAATCAATCAACAGACCTTAGTGCACAAAACCACGGGCCTGCGATGAAGAAACAGAAGATTGCCAGGTTAAATTACCACATGCAAAAACAATTTCCAATTTACCTTTACAGCCACCAATTTCAGCACGCCCACGGTGCTTTCATGTATTTTAGCTCCAAATGCAGCAGTTTCCACAAAAGAAAAGGAGTAAGACGAGCCCACGTTTCATACATTTTTATGACTTCTACATTCGAACTGGATAATTGTATTCAAAATGCATTGAAATATGGAACGAACTTTTAAAAAAGTAGCAATTTCTGCACAGCCTGGCCATTTTACAATATTATGAAGGGAATTGGTTAGCATTTTCACAGCGATGCATAGAGCAAGAAATTGGGCCGCGTAGCGCCCATTGTTTTGGCGCTACGCGGCCTCCCGAAGTGCCAAGATGGCGTCTTGGCTGCGCAGGCACGTTTCCTGTGTGACGTGCGTTGGGCACCATCTTGATATAGGAGTTAGCGCATGCGCAAATACTGAATGCTGGCGGTATGTGAAGTAGGGAGAAAATGCGTACAGTGTGCAATGCTGATTTAAAGTGATAGACACCATTTTGGACCTTAATACTCAACTGAACACACAGCCTTAACCACGCACACCTGAACATGTCTCAGAGTGCCTGGAGGACCACCCACCAGTGCTATTTAAAGGGACCATGCAGGTGTTGCAGGTTAGCTGCTGGATTATTGCTTCAGCTGTTGGTGGAATAGGAAGTGTTTTTTTGAAGCTTCCTATACTTACTGAGAGTTGCTATGGTACATTTGAGAGTGCTTTGGCAGGTACTGCCTTACAGATCAGAAAGTTACAACCATGGTTGAACAACATTCCTGGCAAGTGCTCCCGCTGGGCATTGAGCACGACTGGGAGCATGCAGAGAGGAGACAGAGGATGAGGAGACGCAGGGCACTGAGCAGGAGGCCATATCCAATGAGGGCTTTCTGGGACCAATTCTCTTACCTCAACATGAGCGAGGAACATTCGACAGCTGAGGTTCACAAAGAAGGCAGTGACGGAGATCTGTCAATTGGTGCGGCCACAACTGCAACCTTAGAACAGGGCGAGGACAGCATTGTCTGTGGCTGTGACGGTCACCGTGGCACTGAATTTCTATGGCTCAGGATCATTTCAGGCCTCTGCTGGCGACATGTGCAACATCTCGCAGCATGCAGTGCACTGCTGCATAAGGGAGGTCACAGACACACTGTACCAGATGAGGAACAGGTTCATCACCTTCCCTCTTCACAGAGACAAGCAGAACGAGCGAGTATGGGGGTCCGCTCACATTGCTGGCTTCCCCATGGTGCAGAGTGCCATTGACTGCACGCACGTTGCCCTGCATGCCCCGCATATAAACTCGGCTGTCTTCATCAACTGAAAGGGCTTTCACTCCCTCAATGTGCAGCTGGTGTGCGACCACACGCATCGAATCATGGAGGTCGATGCCTGCTACCGTGGGAGCAGTCACGACGCCTTCGTCATGCAGCAGTCCAATGTGCCAGCTATCTTTCATTTGCCTCGGCAAGTCAAAGGCTGGCTACTGGGCGACAAGGGCTATCCCCTCACGCCGTGGCTCATGACTCCAGTCAGGAACCCAAGGACACGTTCACAGCAGGCCTACAATGAGAGCCATGCTGCCACGCGCAATGTCGTGGAGCACACCATAGGCCTCCTGAAACAACGCTTCACTGCCTGGATCGTTCTGGAGGAGCCCTGGAGTACTCCACTGAGAGGGTGGGAAGATTCTTTGTGGTATGCTGCATGTTGCACAACCTTGCCATCATGAGGGACCAGCCCTTGCCACCAATAATCAGAGAAGACCCTGAGCCAGAGGCTGAGGAGGAGGAGGAGGAAGAGGCTGAGGAGGAGGAGGGGGAGGAGCCGGAGGAGGAAGTGGAGGAAGGCGCAAGGGTGCAACAGGGAACATACGCCTTGTCTGCAAGGACTTTGCGTGCTCGCCTGAACCGTGCCCGTTATCAATAATGTCAACTACATCCTCCAACTCACCAACAGTCCTACATTCCCCATCTGTCCACTCCCACATGACTATCAAATCGCCTTCCATCTGATTACACATTGGTTTCCCCCTCAGCTCATTGCACGAATAAAAACCACCACCAAATACAAATCCAAAGTCACTTTTATCAATCAATCAACAGGTAAAATTATGGAAACAGAACAGAACTATTCACCCTTGTGCATTGCCTTAGTACCTGTTGTTCGTGTACCTTTACCTATCCTAGTGCTCCTACGAAGAGCACCCCCAGTAACATGGGTGGTGGGAGGCTGCTGGCCTTCAATGGAGGAGCGGCAGATGGCCTTGGAGGACGACCTCGAGCAGCTCTGGGCCAGGAGGGCCCGGCTTCAGACTGCACCATCTCAGCATAGGCTGCAGCAGTCTGGCCTGGATGGCTGATAGGCAACAACAGAGGCACTGGCAGAGTGGTAGGGGTGGGAACAGGAATGCTGTCGTCCTGACAGAGGGCAGCGGGTCCGACTGTCATGGTGCCACTGCCACTCTCCCGGGGCGGTGCCTCAGCAATTCTGGTGATCAGCTAGAGAATGGATTGCTGGATTGCTGTGATGCCCTGAGAGCCCCGCTCCACAGTGGTCCCCAGAGCCATGATAGCAGTGGTATGAGCTTCCATTGCAACAGTCTGAGCTTCCGTTGCAGCAGTCTGAGCTTGCGTTGCAGCAGTCTGAGCTTGCGTTGCGACAGTTTGAGCTTGCGTTGCAGCAGTCTGAGCTTGCGTTGCGACAGTTTGAGCTTGCGTTGCAGCAGTCTGAGCTTGCGTTGCGACAGTTTGAGCTTGCGTTGCAACAGTCTGAGCTTGCGTTGCAACAGTCTGAGCTTGCGTTGCAGCAGTCTGAGCTTGCGTTGCAACAGTCTGAGCTTGCGTTGCAACAGTCTGAGCTTGCATTGCAGCAGTCTGAGCAACAACCATAGCTTGCAGGCCTTGGATGGCAAATGCAATGGAAGCCGCTATGTCAGCCATCAGACGCTGCATCATGGTGGGTTCCACAGGTGTGCTGATGGAGGTGACTACCCGTTCCATGTTGGAAAGGATGGGCTCCACGCTCTGCGCAAAGCCCTGTGCCAAGTTGGAGCTGGACTCCTCCATGCCCCTTCTCATTGTGCGCAGACTTTCTGGCAGGCTTTCCAGTGCCCCAAGCATTTGGTACTGTACGCCTATCAGCCGTCTTCTGTAACCTGGCTCATCGAAGTCCTCATCTGACTCCTCTGCAGCAGAACTAGTGAACGACGTCGCCCTCCGACGACCTGGCACCTGTGGTATCCGTTCCCCCCGCCCGGGCTCCTGCGCACTTGTGCTCGGTGTCTCACCACGTGCAGATCCCTCCTCTAACCTAACCTCTAAAGGACACGCAGTGTCAGTCTCTGAGCTGGTGGAAGCCAGTGTGGCTTCAGTATCCCCCTCCTCCTCCTCCTCCACCTCCTCCTCGGACGATGCCGCCACATGTTCTTGGGTATCTGCAATGACAAAGGGAAACAGGTTAAGTTGTGGAGCAGGGAGAAGAGCAAGTGAGACTTGCATGCCGACAGCATCTGCAGCACGAGAGTCAGAAAAGATTATGGGAGGAGAGAGATGTGGGAAATGAGCATTAGGTATGCAGAGACCTCCTTCATCGGGACCTCCAGTGTGGCATGTCGTCAAGGCTGCAGCAACAGTCCGCCCAATGATCCAAAGCACTGTCTCCTCCTAGGGGGTGTGGACGTGTAGACGTGTCTGTCCTCCCTCAGGTCTCTCTTGCTGCCGGCTATTATGCGCCACCTTCTCCTGCAAGACAGAGGACAATGTGTCAGTGAGTATCCTGCAAGGTGTCTGGGTGATGTGCCTGGTCATAGTTGAAAAGCTGCCAGTGTGTGTGACCTATGAGTGGTGGTTGTGTGGCCTGCAAGTGTGGTACTATGTGCGGGTGAGATGCAGCATGCTGAGTGCAGCATTGTGTATGGATGGGCAGTGTTTGTTGGTGGGTGGGTGACGGGGAGTATTATGCGTGGAGCAATGGTGCAGTTTGTTGGATGTACCGTTTGACACTTGTATTCACTCACCTTGACCACTCGTGTCAAATCATTGAGCCTCTTTCGGTACTGTATCCACATGCGTGGTGCTATTCACTTCCTGGGCCACAGCCTCCTAATGCAATGCCTGTGGAGCGGGAGTCTGGAGGGTCTTCTGCCACCCTGCGGATACATGTTGGCCCTCCTTTCGTCCACCCCCTCCACCGGGCCCTCCAGTGCATCAGTGGGGCCCACTCTTGCACTGGTCCTGCCACCCTTGCAGCCGTCTTTCTCTCCTCCGAGTGGACTGTGCACGTCCCATTTGAAACGTGCACCGCTGCCGAGGATGTACGCTGAGCACGCCCCATTTTGGGCTTCCTCATTCTCCGTGCAGCCAGCGTTACCCGCACGGCTGAGAGGCTGCACTGAGCTATCATGGTAATTAGCAGACAGCACGAAATTCACGCGCTGCCTGCGTAGGGGCCATCGGGCACGGGTTAATAGCAGATCACGCTACCTACGCCTGATAATAGGCCTTATCCAATTTTTTTCCCCCATAGAGTCTAACACATACGATACCACTCCATTATGTGTCAGCTGTGACTCAGTTGGCAGCATTCTTGCCATGGAGTTAGAAGATTGTGGTTTCAAGTCCCACTTCAGAGACTTGAGCACAAAATCCAGGCTGACACTGGAGTGCTGCGCTGTCAGAGGTGCTGTCTTTCGGATGAGCCATTAAACCAATGTCTGTCTCTCTCAGGTGGAGGTAAAAGATCCTATGGCTTTATTTGAAGAAGAGCAGGGGAGTTCTCCCTGGTGTCCTGGCCAATGTTTATCCCTCAACCAACACCTAATAACAGTGGCTCGAATGTGGTTCATAGTCGGTATAGCACAGGAGGAGGCCATTCGGCCCATTGTGCCTGTGCCAGCTCTTTGAAAGAGCTATCCAATTAGTCCGATTCCCATGCTCTTTCCCCATAGCCCTGTATAGTATGAGTTAAGATGGAATAAGCTGGAGAACTAATCAGAGAAAGAGCGAGTTTCAGTTTTTAAAAAAATCGTCTCTATGTCCCTCATCACAGCAAAAAATACCAGGACCTTCGTTCTCAGCATGTTACCCCCCCCCCCCCCCCAAGTCTGAAATATTCACCATTCCTTTATACAGCAATCAGAAGTGACTGCAGCCTGGAAGTGGCCACAGCCTGAGAAGATGGGCCTTCTTGAACCACTATTCTTTGTAGTGATTTGATACAACTGAGCGGCTTGCTAAACCATCTTCAGTTAAGAGTCAACCACGTTGGTGTGGGACAGGAATCACATATAGGCCCAGACCAGGTAAGGATGGCAGGTTTCCTTCCCTAAAGGGGATTAGTGAACCAGTTGGGTTTTTACAACAATCCGACAGCTTCATGGTCACTTTTACTGACACCAGATTTTTTTTAACTGAATTGAAATTCTCAAACTGCTGCAGTGGGATTTGACCTCACGTTCTACTGGATTATTAGTCCAGGCCTCTGGGTCATGAGTCCAGTAACATAACCATTGCACCACCCTACCCATATCATGGCTCAGAGGCAGACTAATGTATTTTCTGGTCAGTACAGATATACGTTGGAAGAAAGAGCTTTATGCCGTGCAATTAATTGCGAGGAAGCAGTTGGTCCAGTCGGTGCCAACTCCTACTGTGCATAGAAGGAAGTGTAATCCCTATTGGAGTTTTGGATCAGGCCCAGATGGTCCAATGAAACAGGCAGGGCTTTGATGGGTCAAAGGCTATGTAAGACATGCTTGAATTGAAAATTCCGTCTCTTTCATCTGCAGCAAATGGAAGCCTTGAAACAAAAGCAAAACGTGAAGGAATTTTGACACAACGTGCAAAGTTTGGGGTTAGGGAGGTGGTGGGTCAGACCAAAACCTGTGTGAGAAAAGTATGTTTGCTCTCAGCTCTGGGTTACAGGCCTGCTCAACGAAACGTCTCACAAAGGCATAGCAGAAATGTTTTAATGCCTTTGATTAAGTGCCAGCTCTGGTCGATCTCTCACATGTGCAGATGAGGTAAAGTTTCCATGAGGGCAAGAGAAAGGGGGGGGAGAGGGAAGAGACAGACTAAACAACATCCAGTCGCCAACCAGATCACGAAGGAACAGCTGCAACAGCGTGGCCACCTCCCCCAGACAGCCAAATGAGTCTGATTAATCAAAGTACAAGACTAAATCCTCAGGCCTCAGGACATCAAATCAAGGCATTGATCTTTAAATGAGCCGAAATCCCAACTCCACTTACCCGCGATATTTATGGGTATGTTGACGATGTCCCTTCACTACTCTGTGGGCTTGATGCAAAAAGCTTCTGCCCCACTATTAGTTCTAGTTGTGCGATATCCTCTTTGCTGGCCCTACCTACAGCTTGCACTCAAAAGCCGTCGGTAACAAAGCTTGTTATTTCCTCAACGGCACCGATTATCCTGGCTACAAAGTGCTTGCAGTCAAAGAATCAGAGAAATCTCATGTACGGAAGGAGGCCATCAACTGGTGCCAGTACCAGTGGAATGCATTAGCCCCTTCCCCATTGAAGCTATCTTCTCTGTTCTGGGTTTCCCTGCTCTTCCCCTCTATCCTTTAACAGTTTCTCTTCTCAAGTGTTTATGTAATTCACTCTTAAATGTTGTGATTGATTTAGCTCTTTGTGGTAAATCATTCGGTATCCTAATATTCCTTGGTGTGTTGTTATTGACGATATTTTTAAAAATGTGTTCTTGGGATGTGGGCATTGCTGTCAAACCCGGCATTTATTGCCTATTCCTAGTTGTCCTGAGAGGCTGGTGGTGGGCCTTCTCCTTGAACCGCTGCAGTTCGTGTGGTGAAGGTGCTCCCATATTGGCGTTAGGTGTGGAATTCCAGGATTTTGACCCAGCGACGATGAAGGAACAGTGATAAATGTGCAAGTCATGATGAACTTGGAGGTGATGGTGTTCCCATGTCATTGCTATTCGTGTCCTTCTCGGTAATAGAGGCGGTGGGGCTGGGAGGTGTTGTTGAAGAAAGCCTTGGCGACTTGCTGTAGATAGGATACACTGCAGCCACAGTACGCCGGTGGTGGAAGGGGAGTGGATATTGAGTCCAGTGACAGGGGACCGATCAAACAGACTGCTCTGTCCTGGATGGTGTTGAGTTCTTGAGTGTTGTTGCAGCTGCAACACAGACCCCCATCAAACTGTACAGATTGGGGGCTGAATTTCCTCGGGGGCTACATAGGAATATAGGAACAGGAGCAGGCCATTCAGCCTGTTCCGCTAAGGCTGTCCTGGTCGGCTGCTGTAACTTTGCCAGAAGATCGTTTAAGCCCGTAACCAGGGTCTCCTCTGATCTCCTGCCGGTTACTGTGGCCGATCGGGACAACTGCCCCCTGCCATACCCCACCACCCCCAGGAAATTCCTGGTTGTTGCCTTTCTACTGTTTTCATTTACCCTTGGTGATGTCCTTGCTTTTCTCTCAAGCTTCTTGGAGCCGGAAAAAAAGAGCGAGAACTTTTTCAGTGATTTCCTTTTTTGTGTCAGCCCTGCAAGTTTGAAGGCGATGTTTGTCAACAGCAACATGTTTTCTGCGCGAGAAAATCCCATTGTAAACACTCAGGGACACAAAGGTCCTGGATGTTTATCCAGCAGCATCTGCCTTGGAATCAAACAAGGCCAGGATCAACATGACCTTTTATGTCCATCATACGGCTTGAAATGTTTATGGAAAAAGATCGCTGCTGCTTTGATATACTGCTGCCATTTTACACCAGTTAAACTGGCTGATGTACAAACAGCAAGGACCTTATTTCCTTCACGGTGTATTTATGATCTATTTTCTTGCTTGCCATATGGCCTTTTAAAAAATCAGCTACTTGGCACTTCAGTAGAGCCACAATTATTTTCGCAGAAGGTTTACGATACATCATGAAAGAATATATAGGACAGCACTGGCCATGAAAATGGAATACTGGGACATGTAAAGGTCATTTCCATTTGGTCTTTGACTACTAATATTTGAATAATATTTCAGGCCTTTAGATCAAACCATACTAATTCCCAAGGCATCATTTTCCTCTGCAGAGGGGGGTCTCTGTCTGTGTCCCACGACTCACTCCACAGAAACCGTTTGTGTGACAAGACCATTTGCTGCTGGACTGCTAATCTACTGTGATTGACACACGGCCATCCAGGACTACAGACTCATGCAGTTCCTTAAAGGGGAAGCTACCGAATAATCACATTGCTGTCCGTGGGACCTTGCTGTGCATAAATTGGCTGCCACGTTTCCTACATTACAACAGTGAACGCACTTCAAAAAGTAGCTCATTGGCTGTAAAGCGCTTTGGGACATCCTGAGGTCATGAAAAACACTGTATAATTGAAAGTTCTTTCTTTTACAGGAATCATACAGATCCTGCACCCTTAATGATGTAGTATACTTATCCTGCACCCCTGAAAGATATTGCATATATATCTTGAATTTCTGATAGATACTGCATGCATATCTTGCACCCCAGATGCAGCATACAACATGGAATTCTCTACACCACTGCATATTTTCCAATCTGCACTGATTAGGTAGAAATGTACTGAGGCATTCCCAGGACCTGGAAGTGCGGAAAAAGTCTGGTAAGAGGGAATGGGACTCTTTGGCTTCAGCAGGACATGGGAGGGGGGTTTTGGACCATAGGGGCAGACAGAGTCTGTTGATACTGGGGGTTGGTAAGTGCTGAGAATTTTTTGGGGAGCAGGGTCCAGCAACGTTATGGGGGAAGAGTGAGGGGAGGGGAGAGGAGAGAAATGGCAGCCAAATCGCCCTTGGCCCCTTTCAAACATTCAGGCCCCAAACCTCCACTGCATTCTCACCCATCAGTCTGCTCCCTTCATCATCTGCAACCTATTTTATGCCCTCAGGGACTTCTGCTTGCCCACACTGCTTTCTCCAATGTTAGCTGTATCCTGTCTTTACATTCATACAGTCTTACAAGCACAGGAGGAGGCCATTTGGCCCATCGTGTCTGTGCCATCTCTTTGAAAGAGTTGTCCAATTAGTCCCACTCCCCTGCCCTTTTCCCCATAGCCCTCCAAATTTTTCCCCTTCAGTATTTATCCAATTCCCTTTTGAAAGTTATTATTAAATCTGCTTCCTGTTAGGCAGTGAATTCCAGATCATAACTCGCAGTGTAAAAAAAAATTCTTCTCATCTCCCCTCTGGTTCTTTTGCTAATTATCTTAAATCTGTGTCCTCTGGTTATCGATCCTCCTGCCAGTGGAAACAGTTTCTGCTTATTTACTCTGACAATACCCGTCATAATTTTGGACATTTCTATTAAATCTCCCCTTAACCTTCTCTGCTCTAAGGAGAACAATCCCCGTTTCTCCAGTCTCTCCACATAACTGAAGTCCCTCATCCCTGCTATAATTCCAGTAAATCTCCTCTGCATCCTACATTCCTGCCTTAAATTATTTCGAGGTAATTTTTCTTTTTAATAAAGTTAATAGAAAGTCCTGGGCTTGGGGTGTGCATTTTCCCATAATATGTACACCAGGAGAGCAGAAGTTGAAAATGTACTATTAGTGCAGTCACCAACTTATACGGTTAGCTGTGGCTCATTCGATAGCATTCTTGCTACTGAGTTCGAAGGTTGAGGGTTCAAATCCCGCTCCAGAGACTTCAGTACAAAATTTAGGTTGACACTCCCAGTGCAGTTCTGAGGGAGTGCTGTATTTTGGGGGAGCTGTTAAACTGGGGCTTTGTCTGCCCTTTCAGGTTGATCTTATGGTACTATTTAAAGATGAGCAGGGGAGTTCTCCCTGGTGTCCTGGCCAATATTTATCACTAAAACAGGTTATCTGGTGATTATCACATTGCTGTTTGCGGGACTTCATTGTGTCCAATTTGGCTGCTGTGTTTCTTACATTACAACAGTGACTACACTTCAAAAAGTACTTTGTTGGCTGTAAAGTGCTTTGAGACATCCTGAGGCTGTGAAAGGCACTACATAAATGCAAATTATTTCTTTTAATAAAAATATATTTCAATATATAAATAAAAATGATCTCATAAACACTCAAAAGTTCATCATTTATGCAGTTTGCAAGTTATATATAAAAAAGACTTTCTTTAAACCTCAAAAATTGTTCAGAAGAGAGATTTTCTAAACAAATTTTCAATGGTAATGAAACAAGTGAATCATAGAATCACAGAGGGAGGCCATTCGGCCCATCGTGCTTGTGCCAGCTCTTTGAGAGAGCTATCCAGCTATCCAATTGAACTCACTCTCCTGCCCTTTACCCATAGCCTGCAAATATTTTCCCGCCAAGTATTTATCCAATTCCCTTTTGAAAGTTACTATTGAATCTGCTCCCACCGCCCTTTCAGGCCGTGAATTCCAGATCATAACAACTCGCTTCATGATAAAAACTTCTCCTCACCCCGGCCCACCCCCCCAACCTCTGGTTCTTTTGCCAATTACCTTAGATCTGTGTCCTCTGATTGAAAAAGAAATCCAATCTCGATAAAGATATGCACCCTGTAGACAGTACACACTGCAGCCACGTTGCACAGATGGGGGGAGCCTTGGGATCTTTTTCTGTGTTAGAGATGCCACATAAATGCAAGTTATTGTTATTGTTTCATGGTTTTACTTCAGTTCAAACATTGGAGTAAAAATTTGACCACACCACTTCTGGCCCGTTCTGGGAGCCCGTATCAACAACAACAACTTGCATTTATATAGCACTTTTAACGTAGTATAACATCCCAAGGCACTTCACAGGAGTGATTGTCAAAACAAAATTTGACACCGAACCACATAAGGAGATATTAGGACAGGTGACGAAAAGCTTGGTCAAAGATGTAGGTTTTAAGGTGCATCTTAAAGGAGGAGAGAGCGAAATCGCAAAAATTTTTACTGTCAGCCGCCATTTTACGTCCATTAAATTTACATCCATTAAAGTCAATAGATGCAAAATCACAGGCTGGGATGACGTGATTGTACAATACCCGTGGTTAGTGCTTGCAAGGAGCAGCTCAGTGGTTAGCACTCTTGCCTCTGAGTCATGAAGGTTGTGGGTTCAAGTCCAGAGACTTGAGCATAAAATCTAGGCTGACACTTCTAGTGCTGTACTGAGGGAGTGCTGCATTGTTGGAGGTGCCATTGTCTTCGTGTTGCTCATACTGGCAACAATCTATGGATATCTACACCCACACTAAAAATGGGTATGGTAGCACAGTGGTTATGTTACTGGATGAGTAATCTAGAGAACTATGAGTTCAAATCCCACCATAGCAGGTTGAGAATTTGAATTCTGTTAAAAAAAGTCTGGAAATTAAAAAGCTGCTGTCTGTAAAAGTGACCATTGAAGCTTTCAGATTGTCATTAAAAACCCAACTGTGTTCACTAATGCTGTTTTAGGGAAGGAAACCTGCCGTCCTTACCCAGTCTGGGCCTATATGTGACTCCAGTCCCACACCAAAGTGGTTGACTCTTAACTGCCCTCTGAAATTGTAAGATTTTCAAAATTCACAGATCCCCCAAAACTTGGAGAAAAACCCTAAAGAAATTCACCTTTTCCCTGAGTATGGAAAAACTTTGGCCATTGACTGAAATCCTAAGATGGAAGGATAGGTGAGAGGTCACCAGATGAATCCACAACACACACATGGAATGTGGGAGAATTAATGCTTCAGACATGTCTCTGTTTTAATGCAAAACCGACAGCAGGTGGTCGACACTCAGCACTAATTCAAAAGGCAGTCGGCCATTGAAGGAGGCAACTGCTCCAGACATGGTGGGGCCATGTCTTTGTTTTAAAAGCAAAACCGATCAACACCTAGGACGTTGGATACAAAAGGAAGCCTGGATACCAGGTGATCAGCAAATCGGAATTAACAATGACCCATCGGGAGAAGCAATTGCAACATGATGAGGGACCTTCAAAAGCCATCAAAGATTCTTAAGGACTTTGTAAGGACTGTTTAAACAGATATGAAGTGCCTTTCTTTAAAAAAGGTGAGAAAGACCATTGTAAGAGGGGGATATAGAAGTGGAAACTTGAAACTTCTCTCTCTCTCTCTCTCTCTCTGGCTCTTGCTGGCTGTTGTGTTCTGCTTGTCTTGTTCTGCCTGTCTCTGGAAGGGAGAGCAGCTTCCAGCAAACAACAGCTCGGGAGGCAACAGTTCAACAAGGTGAGGGGGCAACAGGAAAGCAGCTCTAGAAGCAGGCCGACACACAAGAAGAAAGCAGAGCAACAGTCCCAGTGACCATCAGACACCTCACGGCAACAAGGGCCTTACGAAACAACCAACCGAATATTGCCACCAACCAACCGGGTAATATTGGGCCACCGCGACCAAAGAAAACCAACTCAGGAGAAAACCGAAGATCTGCAAAGTTTCCACTCTACAATCTATTTCTGACTTACCTCTGGGTGAATTACTGTCAAAGATTTGTTTGGTGAGCATTATCTCTGGCCCTTTAGAGTCCAACTTAGCTAGTACAGTGAGATTGGGAGGGGTGAGGTATCTTTCTACTGTAATTTACCTCGTGTGTACTGAAGTGTTCCCCATTTTATTAGAGTGTTAAGATTGTTGTGCTGTATTTCCTCTCTTGAATAAAGGTCAAAGTTTCTTGCACCAAAACCGGTTGTCTGCTGCATTTTGTCACAACCCCCAAATAAGTCCAAGGTCTAGATCCCAGGGAGTGGGAGCGATTCGGACCGCTCAGAAGTCAGAGGTGAAGCTGACACACACCACCACCCCCTACAAAATGGCCTAGCAACCCCACCACCACTTTGATAAGGTAAACCAGGGATGGGCAATAAATGCGATGCCCACAGCTCGAGAACGAATAAAATAAAAAATTGGACGATAGCTTTCCAAATCCTTCTCGAGTTGCCCTTTTGGATTTTTGTTTTTTTGGTGTGTGAATAATGTCCTTTGACATTATTTAATAGAAAGCAGAGAGTCAGGGCTTGTAAAAAGTATTTGGACAGTGACACAAACAGACACTTTCTTCTGAAAGCAAAGATCAAAGTCAAATGATGTCTGACTCGTTCCATGCAGACTGGTAATACTCGGCCCCCAGCTATGATTTCTACAGTGGCCTCTTGTACCACAGCTTCATTTAAATATTATCGGGAACAATATTCCATACATATGGCCTACTGACAGGGCTGAGAGGAGCATTTGTGCCATGACCTCCTTAACCTTTCAGGTGTGCAGTTTTAGTGTGGCCGTGTTAACACTGCCGGTGTCATTAATTAATTCGCAAGCACTTGTAGAACGTTCTAGCACGGCGGCCAGAAGTTTATAAAAATGCCACCTAGTTGCTACTTCAACAGGAAACTTGAAGATATTAGCTCAGTTCAATGGAAATGAGTGAGGGCAATGCTCAATTGAAGACTACCTCTCCATGCAACAGCCTCCAGAGCTGATCTGATGAAGTCCAACGTGGCTTATATTGCCCAGCAGTGTAAGGAGCATGGTGTCACTATAAGTTTGGTTGACTTCTCCGACCAATTGTTTCAATGATATATCACAAGTCTACTGCCAGCGTCCTATGCTGTGAACTATTTACAGCAAAGACTTAAGTTCTATTTATGTTACAGCTGTACAGAGCTCTGGTTAGACCCCATCTGCAGTACTGCGTTCAGTTCTGGACCCTGCACCTCAGGTAGGATATATTGGCCTTCGAGGGGGTGCAGCGCAGGTTCACCAGAATGATACCGGGGCTAAAAGGGTTAAATTATGAGGACAGGTTGCACAGACTAGGCTTGTATTCCCTTGAGGATAGAAGATTAAGGGGTGATCTGATTGAGGTATTTAAGATGATTAAAGGATTTGATAGGGTAAATAGAGAGAAACTATTTCCTCTGGTGGGGGGAGTCCAGAACAAGGGGGCATAGCCTTAAAATTAGAGCTAGACCGTTCAGGAGTGATGTCAGGAAGCACTTCTTCACACAAAGGATAGTGGAAATCTGGAACTCTCTCCCCCAAATAGCTGTTGAGGCTGGGGGTCAATTGAAAATTTCAAAACTGAGATTGATAGATTTGTGTTAGGCAAAGGTATTAAGGGTTATGGAACCAAGACGGGTAGGTGTTAAGATACATGATCTAATTGATTGGTGGAACAGGCTCGAGGGGCTGAATGGCCTACTCCTGTTCCAATGTTACTTAATCTTTGTGGAAATTTGAGATCAGTAGTGAAATATGAGTGACCTTCAAAAATTTAGCATCTCGGTGCAGAAATTCACTGATAAGTACTTCAGGCATGGAAGTTATAGAATTATAGAATGGTTACAGATGGAGGCCATTCGGCCTGTTGAGCCCGTGCTGGCAAGAGCAATCGAGTTAGTCCCACTCCCCCACCCTTTCCCTGTAGCCCTGCAGATGTTTTCCCTTCAAGTACTTATCCAATTATCCTTTGAAAGCCATGATTGGATCTGCTTCCACCACCCTTTCAGGCAGTGCATTCTAGATCATAACCACTCGCTGCGTAAAAAAGTTTTTCCTCATGTCGTCTTTGGTTCTTTTGCCAATCACCTCAAATCTGTGTCCTCCGGTTCTCGACCCTTCCGCCAATGGGAAGAATTTCTATCTATCTACTCTGTCTCGAATCAGCGAATTTCTGCACCGGGGTGCTAAATTTTTGAAGGTCACTTATATTTCATTCCTAATCTCAAATTTCCACAAGGATTAAGTAACATAGGAAGAGAAGGAGATCACTCAGCCCCTCGAGCCTACTCAGTCAAACCAGATTTGTAGCCTGCATGATTTTCTTCGGGAGTATCTCCCAAACCCATGACTTCCACCTTCTAGAAAGACAAGGGCAACAGGTGCATGTGAACACCATCACCTCCCAAGTTCCCCTCCAAGTCACACATCATCCCGACTTGGACATATATCGGCTGTTACTTCACTGTCGCTGGGTCAAAATCCTGGAACTCCCGACCTAACAACACTGTGGGAGCACTATCACCACACGGACTGCAACGGTTCAAGAAGAAGGCCCACCACCACCTTCTCAAGGGGCAACTAGGGATGGGCAATAAATGCCGGCCTTGCCAGTGATACCCACATCCCGAGAAGCCAGGCTGCTCAGGGGTGATGTCAGGAAGCACTTCTTCACACAAAGGGGAGTGGAAATCTGGAACTCTCCCCCCAAAAAGCTGTTGAGGCTGGGGGTCAATTGAAAATGTTAAAACTGAGATTGATAGATTTTTGTTAGGCAAGGGTATTAAAGGTTACGGAACCAAGACGGGTAAATGGAGTTAAGATACAGATCAGCCGTGATCAAATTGAATGGCGGAACAGGCTTGAGGGGCTGATTGGCCTCCTCCTGTTCCTATGAGAATAAATATATAAAAAAATCTATTAAAATGAATTAAATTAAAAGTGCTTGAAAGATGCATGAGTGGTGTAAGTATGATAATGGTTATAGAAGAGACTGCAAATTATTTATATATATATATATATATATATATATTTTAAAAAACTATTAGATGCTGTGCCAAGGTTTCAAAGTTGCAAACTGGTAGATTCAACCATTATTTGGAATCGCAGATGATTCTCAAATGACAGTACACTTCACATACTGCATATGTCATTCAATCAGGAAAAGTAAGAGGCGCCTATATCCCTTTAAAAGACATTTGGGGCAGAGTCTGCACGTCCTTGGCTTGTTGTGTCTTGTCCCCTCAGGCAGCCATCTTCAGTCTTGATTTTAACGATGTTGTTGTTGCTTTGGGAACCTGACCTAGAAAGACCATTTGGAAAGTTTTTTTTTCCTTCCTTAATCTGAGGAATCTGTTTTGAGCACAGGATTTACTAAAAGTCTGTCAAAGCAGATTACGTGTTGCATAATAAAGCCATTACCTAATGGACCTGTCCCGACCGAGAATGTGTCAAGACTTGAAAGTGTTTTGTCTATGTTGATTAATTGAGGTGATTCACTGGTTTGTGTAAGTTGTTCCTGAATATACACCATGCTGTTAACATCTCATGGCAGAAATTGTAACTGTTGTGCATCTTTAAGAATGGAAGTCACCAAAAAAGAGCGCTGATGTAATCATTATGTCAGTGTTACTGTAAAACAGAGCTGTCCAAACTGAGGCCTGTTGGCCACATGTGACCCTTGAGTCCTGGCTTATTTGCTCTTGTATTTCTCATTTGCTGCTCTTTTTCACTTTCAATTTTGGGAGCCTGGTGGTTTGGAAAGGGTCGTGTTTAGTGCTGTTGCCTTATCGGTGGAGAATGTACCCAGAGAGTGGTAAGAATGTGGAACTCGCTACCACAAGGAGTGGTTGAGGCAAATAGCATAGATACATTTAAGGGGAAGCTAGATAAACACATGAGGGAGAAAGGAATAGAAGGATATGCTGATAGGGTGAGATAAAGTAGGGGGGTAGGAGGCTCATGTGGAGCATAAACACTGGCATGGACCAGTTGGGTCGAATGGCCTGTTTCTGTGCTGTATATTCTATGAAATTCTATGTAAATCAAGGCAAGGGTATTAAGGGTTACGGAACAGATGGAGTTAAGATACAGATCAGCCATGATATAATTGAATGGCGGAACAGGCTCGAGGGGCTGAATGTCCAGCAGAGGAGACAGAGGGGCATTCTGGGAGAAGTCGGCTCAGTCACCTCCACTGAACAGTGGGTAGCAGAAGAACTGGTGGGGAGGAGCACGGGCTCGTCAGAGTAGGAATGACAGGATAGCTAGGATGAATACGTGGCTTGAGAGATGGTGCAAGAGGGAGGGATTCAAATTCCTGGGCCATTGGAACCAGTTCTGGGGGAGGTGGGACCAGTACAAATTGGACGGTCTGCATCTGGGCAGGACTGGAACCAATGTCCTAGGGGGAGTGTTTGCTAGTGCTGTTGGGGAGGGTTTAAACTAATGTGGCAGGGGGCTGGAAACGGATGCAGGAAGTCAGTGGGAAGTAAAGTGGTGACAGAAACAAAAGGCAGTAAGGGAGAGTGTACAAAACATGACCGGACAGATGGTCTGAGAAAGCAGGGCAAAGACCAAGGGAAGTCTAGATTAAACTGCATTTATTTCAGTGCAAGAAGTCTGATGGGCAAGGCAGATGAACTCAGGGCATGGATGGGTACATGGGACTGGGATGTTATAGCTATTACTGAAACATGGCTAAGGGAGGGGCAGGACTGGCAGCTCAATGTTCCAGGGTACAGATGCTATAGGAAAGATAGAGCAGGAGGTAAGAGAGGAGGGGGAGTTGCGTTCTTGATTAGGGAGAACATCACGGCAGTAGTGAGAGGGGATATATCCGAGGGTTCGCCCACTGAGTCTATATGGGTAGAACTGAAAAATAAGAAGGGAGAGATCACTTTGATAGGATTGTACTACAGACCCCCAAATAGTCAACGGGAAATTGAGGAGCAAATATGTAAGGAGATTACAGACAGCTGCAAGAAAAATAGGGTGGTAATAGTAGGGGACTTTAACTTTCCCAACATTGACTGGGACAGCCATAGCATTAGGGGCTTGGATGGAGAGAAATTTGTTGAGTGTATTCAGGAGGAATTTCTCATTCAGATTCGAGAGGGGGCAAAACTTGACCTCCTCTTGGGAAATAAGGAAGGGCAGGTGACAGAAGTGTTAGTGAGGGATCACTTTGGGACCAGTGATCATAATTCCATTAGTTTTAAGATAGCTATGGAGAATGATAGGTCTGGCCCAAAAGTTAAAATTCTAAATTGGGGAAAGGACAATTTTGATGGTATTAGACAGGAACTTTCAGAAGTTGATTGGGAGAGTCTGTTGGCAGGCAAAGGGACGTCTGGTAAGTGGGAGGCTTTCAAAAGTGTGTTAACCAGGGTTCAGGGTAAGCACATTCCTTATAAAGTGAAGGGCAAGGCTGGTAGAAGTAGGGAACCTTGGATGACTCGGGAGATTGAGGCCCTAGTCAGAAAGAAGAAGGAGGCATATGACATGCATAAGCAGCTGGGATCAAGTGGATCCCTTGAAGAGTATAGAGATTGCCGGAGTAGAGTTAAGAGAGAAATCAGGAGGGCAAAAAGGGGACATGAGATTGCTTTGGCAGATAAGGCAAAGGAGAATCCAAAGAGCTTCTACAAGTACATAAAGGGCAAAAGAGTAACTTGGGAGAGAGTAGGGCCTCTTAAGGATCAACAAGGTCATCTATGTGCGGAACCACAAGAGATGGGTGAGATCCTAAATGAATATTTCACATCGGTATTTACGGTTGAAAAAGGCATGGATGTTAGGGAACTTGGGGAAATAAATAGTGATGTCTTGAGGAGTGTACATATTACAGAGAGGGAGGTGCTGGAAGTCTTAACGCGCATCAAGGTAGATAAATCTCCGGGACCTGATGAAATGTATCCCAGGACGTTATGGGAGGTTAGGGAGGAAATTGCGGGTCCCCTAGCAGAGATATTTGAATCATCGACAGCTACAGGCGAGGTGCCTGAAGATTGGAGGGTAGCAAATGTTGTGCCTTTGTTTAAGAAGGGCGGCAGGGAAAAGCCTGGAAACTACAGACCGGTGAGCCTGACATCTGTAGTGGGTAAGTTGTTAGGGGGTATTCTGAGAGACAGGATCTACAGGCATTTGGAGAGGCAGGGACTGATTCGGAACAGTCAGCATGGTTTTGTGAGGGGAAAATCATGTCTCACGAATTTGATTCAGTTTTTTGAAGGGGTAACCAAGAAGATAGATGAGGGCTGTGTAGTAGACGTGGTCTACATGGACTTTAGCAAAGCCTTTGACAAGGTACCGCATGGTAGGTTGTTACGTAAGGTTAAATCTCATGGGATCCAAGGTGAGGTAACCAATTGGATACAAAATTGGATTGACGACAGGAGACAGAGGGTGGTTGTGGAGGGTTGTTTTTCAAACTGGAGGCCTGTGACCAGCGGTTTGCCTCAGGGATCGGTGCTGGGTCCGCTGTTATTTGTTATTTATATTAATGATTTGGATGAGAATTTAGGAGGCATGGTTAGTAAGTTTGCAGATGACACCAAGATTGGTGGCATTGTGGACAGTGAAGAAGGTTATCTAGGATTGCAATGGGATCTTGATAAATTGGGCCAGTGGGCCGATGAATGGCAGATGGAGTTTAATTTAGATAAATGTGAGGTGATGCATTTTGGTAGATTGAATCGGGCCAGGACCTACTCCGTTAATGGTAGGGCGTTGGGGAGAGTTATAGAACAAAGAGATCTAGGAGTACAGGTTCATAGCTCCTTTAAAGTGGAGTCACAGGTGGATAGGGTGGTGAAGAAGGCATTCAGCATGCTTGGTTTCATTGGTCAGAACACTGAATACAGGAGTTGGGATGTCTTGCTCAAGTTGTACAAGACATTATTAAGGCCACACTTGGAATACTGTTTACAGTTCTGGTCACCCTATTATAGAAAGGATATTATTAAACTAGAAAGAGTGCAGAAAAGATTTACTAGGATGTTACCAGGACTTGATGGTTTGACTTATAGGGAGAGGTTGGATAGACTGAGACTTTTTTCCCTGGAGAGTAGGAGGTTAAGGGGTGATCTTATAGAAGTCTATAAAATAATGAGGGGCATAGATAAGGTAGATAGTCAAAATCTTTTCCCAAAGGTAGGGGAGTCTATAACGAGGGGGCATAGATTTAAGGTGAGAGGGGGGAGATACAAAAGGGTCCAGAGGGGCAATTTTTTCACTCAAAGGGTGGTGAGTGTCTGGAACGAGCTGCCAGAGGCAGTAGTAGAGGCGGGTACAATTTTGTCTTTTAAAAAGCATTTGGACAGTTACATGGGTAAGATGGGTATAGAGGGATATGGGCCAAGTGCAGGCAATTGGGACTAGCTTAGTGGTATAAACTGGGCGACATGGACATGTTGGGCCGAAGGGCCTGTTTCCATGTTGTAAACTTCTATGATTCTATGATTCTATCCTGTTCCTAAATCCTAAAGCAAAACACTAAGATCTGTTAGTATCTATCTTGTTTACAAACCCCTCCATGCCTCACCTTGGCAACCTGCACATGTCCAACCTGATATCCGCTACCCCCCTCCCACGGTAGTTTGACTCTGGTCTCCCATTTCCTCGAGCTCAACCATCAGAGGCTGAACCACCGACCGTCTCAGCCCTGCTCACTGGGACTTCCTCTCTATCCCCCCGCTGCTTCACCTTGACCAGAACAGTAGAACCAGAGGACACAGCCAGCTCTTGAAGGTGAGTAAATTCAAAATTAATCCACGGGAACGTTGGCCAGGAATTTGACCCGGAGCTGGGAAAGGGGCAGGGGGGTCAAATCAAGGTTGGGAAACCCGGAAATACAGGTTCAGTCATCGTGGGTGGGGGGGGGGGGGTGGTCAGTCATGGGCGGGGGGGGGGATCGGGAGTCCTGGGGGGGGGACATCAGGGGTCGTGGGAGGGGGTAATCAGAGGCCAGTCACCGGGGGGGTCAGTCATGAGGGAGGATCGTGGGTCATGGGGGGGTCGGGGGTCATGGGGAGGCGATCAGGTCAGTCACCGAGGGGTCAGTCACCGGTGGGGGAGAGAGAGGTTGGGATCGGGGGTCATTGCGGGGGTCCACGATCGCCTGGGGGTGGTGCTCGTGATCGTCGGGGGGGGGGGGGGGGGCGTGGCGATCGTTGGGGGGGAGTCCGGGATCGTTGGGTGGAGTGTCTGTGATCGTTGCGGGGGGTGTCTACGATCGTTGGGTGAGGTGTCCATGATCGTTGGGTGGGGTGTCCACGATCGTTGGGTGAGGTGTCCATGATCGTTGGGTGGGGTGTCTGTGATCGTTGGGTGAGGTGTCCATGATCGTTGGGGGGGTGTCCACGATCGTTGGGTGAGGTGTCCATGATCGTTGGGGGGGTGTCCGTGATCGTTGGGTGAGGTGTCCATGATCGTTGGGGGGGTGTCCACGATCGTTGGGTGAGGTGTCCATGATCGTTGGGTGAGGTGTCCATGATCGTTGGGTGGGGGGTGTCCGTGATCGTTGGGTGGGGGGTGTCCGTGATCGTTGGGTGGGGTGTCCACGATCGTTGGGTGAGGTGTCCATGATCGTTGGGTGGGGTGTCTGTGATCGTTGGGTGGGGGGTGTCCGTGATCGTTGGGTGGGGGGTGTCCGTGATCGTTGGGTGAGGTGTCCGTGATCGTTGGGTGAGGTGTCCATGATCGTTGGGTGGGGTGTCTGTGATCGTTGGGTGAGGTGTCCATGATCGTTGGGTGAGGTGTCCGTGATCGTTGGGTGAGGTGTCCATGATCGTTGGGTGGGGTGTCTGTGATCGTTGGGTGAGGTGTCCATGATCGTTGGGGGGGTGTCCACGATCGTTGGGTGAGGTGTCCATGATCGTTGGGTGGGGTGTCTGTGATCGTTGGGTGAGGTGTCCGTGATCGTTGGGTGAGGTGTCCATGATCGTTGGGTGAGGTGTCTGTGATCGTTGGGTGAGGTGTCCATGATCGTTGGGTGGGTGTCCATGATCGTTGGGTGGGGTGTCCGTGATCGTTGGGTGAGGTGTCCATGATCGTTGGGTGAGGTGTCCATGATCGTTGGGTGAGGTGTCTGTGATCGTTGGGTGAGGTGTCCATGATCGTTGGGGGGGTGTCCACGATCGTTGGGTGAGGTGTCCATGATCGTTGGGGGGGTGTCCACGATCGTTGGGTGAGGTGTCCATGATCGTTGGGTGAGGTGTCCGTGATCGTTGGGTGAGGTGTCTGTGATCGTTGGGTGAGGTGTCCATGATCGTTGGGGGGGTGTCCACGATCGTTGGGTGAGGTGTCCATGATCGTTGGGGGGGTGTCCACGATCGTTGGGTGAGGTGTCCATGATCGTTGGGTGAGGTGTCCGTGATCGTTGGGTGAGGTGTCCATGATCGTTGGGGGGGTGTCCACGATCATTGGGTGAGGTGTCAATGATCGTTGGGTGAGGTGTCCGTGATCGTTGGGTGAGGTGTCCATGATCGTTGGGTGGGGTGTCCACGATCGTTGGGTGGGGTGTCCGTGATCGTTGGTGGGGTGTCCGCAATCGTTGGGGGGGAGTCCGTGATCGTTGGGGGGGTGTCCGCAATCGTTGGGG
This sequence comes from Heptranchias perlo, assembly GCF_035084215.1. Taxonomy (NCBI): domain Eukaryota; kingdom Metazoa; phylum Chordata; class Chondrichthyes; order Hexanchiformes; family Hexanchidae; genus Heptranchias; species Heptranchias perlo. Next base: position 61,101,808 of record NC_090336.1, on the reverse strand, counting down.
GGGAGTCCGTGATCGTTGGGGGGGTGTCCGCAATCGTTGGGGGGGAGTCCGTGATCGTTGGGGGGGTGTCCGCGACCGTTGGGTGGGGTGTCCGTGATCGTTGGGTGGGGTGTCCGTGATCGTTGTGGGGGGTGTCCGTGATCGTTGGGTGGGGTGTCCGTGATCGTTGTGGGGGGGAGTCCGTGATCATTGGGTGGGGTGTCCGTGATCGTTGGGTGGGGGAGTCCGTGATCGTTGGGGGGGGTGTCCGTGATCGTTGGGGGGGGGTGTCTGTGATCATTGGGTGAGGTGTCCGTGATCGTTGGGGGGGTGTCCGTGATCATTGTGGGGGAGTCCGTGATCGTTGGGGGGGTGTCCGTGATCGTTGTGGGGGAGTCCGTGATCGTTGTGGGGGTGTCCGTGATCGTTGGGGGGGGGAGTCCGTGATCGTTGGGTGGAGTGTCTGTGATCGTTGTGGGGGAGTCCGTGATCGTTGGGTGAGGTGTCCGTGATCGTTGGGTGGGGCGTCCGTGATCGTTGGGTGGGGTGTCTGTGATCGTTGGGTGGGGGGTGTCTGTGATCGTTGGGTGAGGTGTCCGTGATCGTTGGGTGGGGTGTCCGTGATCGTTGGGTGGGGTGTCCGTGATCGTTGGGTGGGGTGTCCGTGATCGTTGGGTGGGGTGTCCGTGATCGTTGGGTGGGGTGACCGTGATCGTTGGGTGGGGTGTCCGTGAGCGTTGGGTGGGGTGTCCGTGATCGTTGGGTGGGGTGTCCGTGATCGTTGGGTGGGGTGTCCGTGATCGTTGGGTGGGGTGTCCGTGATCGTTGGGTGGGGTGTCCGTGATCGTTGGGTGGGGTGTCCGTGATCGTTGGGTGAGGTGTCCGTGATCGTTGGGTGGGGTGTCCGTGATCGTTGGGTGGGGTGTCTGTGATCGTTGGGTGGGGTGTCCGTGATCGTTGGGTGGGGGGTGTCTGTGATCGTTGGGTGAGGTGTCCGTGATCGTTGGGTGGGGTGTCTGTGATCGTTGTGGGGTGTCCGTGATCGTTGGGTGGGGGGTGTCCGTGATCGTTGGGTGGGGTGACCGTGATCGTTGGGTGGGGTGACCGTGATCGTTGGGTGGGGTGTCCGTGATCGTTGGGTGGGGTGTCCGTGATCGTTGGGTGAGGTGTCCGTGATCGTTGGGTGAGGTGTCCGTGATCGTTGGGTGAGGTGTCCGTGATCGTTGGGTGAGGTGTCTGTGATCGTTGGGTGGGGTGACCGTGATCGTTGGGTGGGGTGACCGTGATCGTTGGGTGGGGTGTCCGTGATCGTTGGGTGAGGTGTCTGTGATCGTTGGGTGGGGTGACCGTGATCGTTGGGTGGGGTGTCCGTGATCATTGGGTGAGGTGTCCGTGATCGTTGGGTGGGGGGTGTCCGTGATCGTTGGGTGGGGTGACCATGATCGTTGGGTGGGGGGTGTCCGTGATCGTTGGGTGGGGTGTCTTTGATCGTTGGGTGAGGTGTCCGTGATCGTTGGGTGGGGTGTCTGTGATCGTTGGGTGGGGTGTCCGTGATCGTTGGGTGGGGTGTCCGTGATCGTTGGGTGGGGTGACCGTGATCGTTGGGTGGGGTGTCTGTGATCGTTGGGTGAGGTGTCCGTGATCGTTGGGTGAGGTGTCTGTGATCGTTGGGTGGGGTGTCCGTGATCGTTGGGTGAGGTGTCCGTGATCGTTGGGTGGGGTGTCCGTGATCGTTGGGTGGGGTGTCTGTGATTGTTGGGTGGGGTGACCGTGATCGTTGGGTGAGGTGCCCGTGATCGTTGGGTGGGGTGTCCGTGATCGTTGGGTGGGGTGTCCGTGATCGTTGGGTGAGGTGTCCGTGATCGTTGGGTGAGGTGTCCGTGATCGTTGGGTGGGGTGTCTGTGATCGTTGGGTGAGGTGTCCGTGATCGTTGGGTGGGGTGACCGTGATCGTTGGGTGGGGGGTGTCCGTGATCGTTGGGGGGGTGTCCGTGATCGTTGGGTGGGGTGACCGTGATCGTTGGGTGGGGGGTGTCCGTGATCGTTGGGGGGGTGTCCGTGATCGTTGGGTGGGGGGTGTCCGTGATCGTTGGGTGGGGTGTCCGTGATCGTTGGGTGGGGGGTGTCCGTGATCGTTGGGTGGGGTGTCCGTGATCGTTGGGGGGGTGTCTGTGATCGTTGGGGGGGGTGTCCGTGATCGTTGGGTGGGGTGTCCGTGATCGTTGGGGGGGGTGTCCGTGATCGTTGGGTGGGGTGTCCGTGATCGTTGGGTGGGGTGTCCGTGATCATTGTGGGGGTGTCCGTGATCGTTGGGGGGGTGTCTGTGATCGTTGGGTGGGGTGTCCGTGATCGTTGGGTGAGGTGTCCGTGATCGTTGGGTGAGGTGTCCGTGATCGTTGGGTGGGGTGTCCGTGATCGTTGGGTGGGGAGTCCGTGATCATTGTGGGGGAGTCCGTGATCGTTGTGGGGGTGTCTGTGATCATTGGGTGAGGTGTCTGTGATCGTTGGGGGGGTGTCCGTGATCGTTGGGTGGGGGAGTCCGTGATCGTTGTGGGGGAGTCCGTGATCGTTGGGGGGGTGTCCGTGATCGTTGGGTGGGGAGTCCGTGATCGTTGGGTGGGGAGTCCGTGATCGTTGTGGGGTGTCCGTGATCGTTGTGGGGGAGTCCGTGATCGTTGGGTGAGGTGTCCGTGATCGTTGGGTGGGGAGTCTGTGATCGTTGTGGGGGAGTCCGCGATCGTTGTGGGGGAGTCTGCGATCGTTGTGGGGGAGTCCGTGATCGTTGGGTGAGGTGTCCATGATCGTTGTGGGGGAGTCCGTGATCGTTGGGTGGGGAGTCCGTGATCGTTGGGTGGGGAGTCCGTGATCGTTGGGTGAGGTGTCCATGATCGTTGTGGGGGAGTCCGTGATCGTTGGGTGGGGAGTCCGTGATCGTTGGGTGAGGAGTCCGTGATCGTTGGGTGAGGTGTCCGTGATCGTTGTGGGGGAGTCCTTGATCGTTGGGTGAGGTGTCCGTGATCGTTGGGTGGGGTGTCCATGATCGTTGGGTGGGGAGTCTGTGATCGTTGTGGGGGAGTCCGTGATCGTTGGGTGGGGAGTCTGTGATCGTTGTGGGGGAGTCCGCGATCGTTGTGGGGGAGTCCGTGATCGTTGTGGGGGAGTCCGTGATCGTTGGGTGAGGTGTCCATGATCGTTGGGTGGGGAGTCTGTGATCGTTGTGGGGGAGTCCGCGATCGTTGTGGGGGAGTCCGTGATCGTTGTGGGGGAGTCCGTGATCGTTGTGGGGGAGTCCGTGATCGTTGGGTGGGGTGTCCATGATCGTTGGGTGGGGAGTCTGTGATCGTTGTGGGGGAGTCCGCGATCGTTGTGGGGGAGTCCGTGATCGTTGTGGGGGAGTCCGCGATCGTTGTGGGGGAGTCCGTGATCGTTGTGGGGGAGTCCGTGATCGTTGGGTGAGGTGTCCATGATCGTTGTGGGGGAGTCCGTGATCGTTGGGTGGGGAGTCCGTGATCGTTGGGTGAGGAGTCCGTGATCGTTGTGGGGGACTCCGTGATCGTTGGGTGAGGAGTCCGTGATCGTTGTGGGGAGTCCGTGATCGTTGGGTGGGGAGTCCGTGATCGTTGTGGGGGAGTCCGCGATCGTTGGGTGGGGAGTCCGTGATCGTTGAGTGGGAGTCCGTGATCATTGTGGGGGAGTCCGCGATCGTTGGGTGGGGTATCCGTGATCGTTGTGGGGGGAGGGGGATTCTGCACGTAAGCTCGTTGGGTCTGCGGGATGCACTCCTGCTCCTCCAGGCCCACAAGCTCTGCCAGAAAGGCACTTACCTGCAGTTTCGGGCCTTCTCGCTTCCTCTCATGCGGCGTGAAGGAGAAGGCCCGGGAATTCCGGCCCCCAGGGGTTGAAATCGCGAAACCTTCCAAATTGGAGGTCCGCAGCCTCCTTGAAAGGTTTTAGTGACCAATCCGCCTCCTGTGAGTGCATTGGTCGCCGCCCCTCGTCCCGCCCTGGTGAAAATCGGAAATGTGCGGGTTGGGAGCGGGTCTGAAATTGTTGCAATTTTCAATGCTCCCCTCCACCCCAACCCACCCGTTTTTCCCAGTTAAAATCCTGCCCATTATTTCAGTGAGCGAGTGGTCAATCAATGGAACAGGCTCCCCTGGGAGACGGTGGAAGCAGATAGTGTTGATTCATTCGAATGCAAATTAGATAGATTTCTTTCAGGAAATAATATTTTGGGAGACAGTATATGAGTAATTTGTGACATGACGTGGTCAGTGTAACAGGCTCGGGAGGAACAGGTGACTTTGGACCTCTGGTACCCACAGCTCTCCACCACTTTCTCGCCCCATGTCTGGGTCTGTTGGAGACTAATTGATGGAGATTGATTGCTGTAATTAGTCAACAACTCCCATTATCATTGTATCATGCGACTACCAGGATGGTAGAAGGTGAACTAGATGGACCTTGGTCTTTTCTTCATCCATCAATTCCTAAGATCCTATCGCCAAAAACAGATAAGTGATCATTTGTACAGAAAATGTCATTGCTGGGGAATGGAACAACTTTTGTCAGGCACTATTGGACAGTCCCAGATCAGCTATAGCAGACCAGCTGGGCGGTAAATCCGACGTCCCATCAACTGGATATATTTTACCCTGTTTGTGAATCATCCTGAGTATAAAGCGAGCTTTCTACTTCATACTTACATCAAGTTTTTTCGGTTAAGTGAGTAAATATGAACTAATATAACATAGAATTTACAGCACTGAAATAGGCCATTCGGTGTTTATGCTCCACACGAGCCTCCTCCCTCCCTACTTCATCTCACCCTATCAACATACCCTTCTATTCCTTGCTCCCTCATGTATTTATCTAGCTTCCCCTTAAGCCCAGGAAAGCAGCCCCACAGATTATCTGGTTGTTCATTCACTTGCTGTTTGTGGGACCTTGCTGTGTGCAAATTGGTTGCTACCAAATTGATAGCACTTTGGTTGTGAAGCGCTTTGGGACAGCATCATGACAATGTGAAAGGCGCTATATCAATGCAAGTTTGTTCTGTCTTCTGCTAAGGCATCAGATTTTACTGTGAGCTTTTTGTTAATTTTCTGCTGTATAAATGAATGAATCACAACCCAGTATCACTTGATGCTTTATTCTTCAGTAAAGCTCCTTCAGGTCTACTTGACTCACCTATTGACCCTGATTTTTTCACGGGCGGGATCGTTCTGTGCGAGGGGTGGGGCCTGGGCGAGCGACAAGTTCACATGTCAAGGACTGGAGAGATTTTAACAGCGTAAACCCAACAAAAAGCTCATGGTAAAATCTGATGCATTAGCAGAAGACAGAACAAACTTACATTTATATAGCGCCTCTCATGTTCTCAGGACATCCCAAAGAGCTACATTTGAAGTGCAGTCACCGTTGTTGCGTAGACAAACACAGCAACCAATTTGCACATAGCAAGATCCCGCAACAAGAAGTGAATGAATGACCAGGTAATCTGTGGGGCTGCTTTTCTGGCAGATGCAGGCCCCGACTCCCACCCAAACCTGGAGGGAATCATCGCCAGACCGGTGGGCAGAGGCGGGAATTGGAGCGGCAGGAGGCCGCTGCCTGGCACCCACGGGATCAGTCCCTGGCAGTCAGGGAAGTGATAAAGGGGGCGGTGGGGGGGGGGGGGCGGGAATGCTGGGGGTGATCGTGAGTGGGGGAGGAGAGAGGGAATGGGTAACCCCATGGCCAGGGAGGCCCAAGATTTCCTTGTGGAGTGCAGAAGGGGAGCACTGTCCTTTCTGGCCTACAAGGAAATCTAAATGAAGCCTGGGCCTCGTCTGGCCCGTGATCCAGCTCCGGGCAGGTTTGGCCTGGCGGGGAATCAATTACTGCTCCGCTCCCCCCCCACCACCCCCAGCTTTGGCCTCCAGATGACATCATCGAAGCCCAATTTGCATATTTAAAGAGGACCCTGTTGGTTTGGGGCGGATGTCCTTACCGCCTGCAATTTAAGCTGCAATTAGGGGAAAGGAGTGGATAAGATCCCCTTCCCTCGCTCCATTTTAACTGACCCCCCCCCCACATCCCAGCCTAGATTCCGCCAGGTGGAGGGAGTTAAAATCGGGACCAATGTTAATGTCGATCATAAAGAGAGTAAAATGTCTGTTTTAGTCGCTAATTGGCAATTTCCAGAAACGTTGGCACAGTTAGAGACTCACCTTTGCTTCCTTCAATAACCCTTTATAACTTCTATAACCAAACATTCATTTGTGTGGTATGTTTGTTTTTCACATCGCACCAAGCTTGAAAGTGGGGAGGAGAGGAGGGGCTGTTCCAGTTACAGCCCGCTCACTTTAATAGACAAGAATGTTTCCTGCAGGAAAAGCAACCACCTCACTACAGATTAAGATCAGTTATAGCAAAGTTTCACGGAGCATAAAAGGCACCTGCCGATATCTCCAGCCACATCTGCTGGGTTGTATGGATTGCAGATGTCAGCCCCCCAGGTACAGCTGTTACAAGCCCGGTCCTGATTCTTGAGCAGATTCTACCTGCATCTTACAGCACAGGCTACACAAGCCGGCTCTCAACTCAACAACCTCCTGTTACAGGTCAGTTCCTCCAAATCCTGCATCCTTTCCTGTACTAGAACGAAAGAAAGAACTTGCATTAAAAAGGGCCTTTCACGACCTCAGGACGTTCCAAAGTGCTTCACAGCAACAACAACAACTTGCATTTATATAGCGCCTTTAACGTAGTAAAAACGTCCCAAGGTGCTTCATAGGAGTGTTATCAGACAAGAATTGACACTGAACTACATAAAGAGATATTAGATGACCCAAAGCTTGGTCAAAGAGGTAGATTTTAAGAGAAAAAAAGACTTGTATTTATATAGCACCTTTCACAACCTCAGGACATCCCAAAGTGTTTTACAACCAATGAAACATTTTTGAAATGTAGTCACTGTTGTAATGTAGGAAATGTGACAGCCAATTTGCGCACAGCAAGGTCCCACAAACAGTGATGAGATAATCTGTTTTTAGTGATGTTGGTTGAGGGATAAATATTGGCCTGGACACTGGAGAGAACTCCCCTGCTCTTCTTCGAAATAGTGCCATGAAATCTTTTACGCCCACCTGAGAGGGCAGACAGGACCTCGGTTTAATGTCTCATCCGAAAGACAGCATTTCCAACAGTGCGGCACTCCCTTAGTACTTCATTGGTGTGTCAGCCTGGATTATGCACTCAACTCTCTGGAGTGGGAGTTGGAGCCACGACCTTCTGACTCAGAGGTGAGAGTGCTACCCACTGAGCCAAGGCCGAAAAGGCCCATCTTGTAGATCTTGTGTTTACACTTGTGCATCTGGCACCATCTTGGGACCCCATTCACAGGTATGCTTCAACAACAACAACTTGCTTTTATAAAGTGGCATTAATGTAGTAAAAACGTCCCAAGGTGCTTCAGAGGAGCGATTATCAAACAAAATTTGACACCGAGCCACATAAGGAGATATTGGGGCAGGTGACCAACAGCTTCGGTCAAAGAGGTAAGTTTTAAGGAGCGTCTTTAAGGAGGAGAAAGAGGTAGAGAGTCGGAGAGGTTCAGTGGATGTGCAAGAGGCCAGAATTGGAGGAGCGCAGAGATCTCGGCGGGTTGTAGGGCTGGAGGAGTTTACAGAGATAGGGGCCTGGCCACTGAGGGATTTGAACACAAGGATGAGAATTTTAATATCTAGGCGTTGCTGGACCAGGATCAGTGAGCCCAGGATAGGTCAGCGAGCACAGGAGCAATGGGCGAACTTCAAACTGTCATTTATTTATTAAACTTCACTGAAAACATTTACCGTGGTGGCAAAAAGGTGAAAGCACACTGGTTTCGCATTCCATCCGATCTGGCATTCCTTTCTGGCTCTTTACGTAATATCAATGGGCCACCTCTCAACTGGCAATGTGTTGAAAGGATGGAAATCAGGTTGGTGCTTGGGCTGGGAGAGTTCTCCTTTTGCAGAACAGGCATGTCAGCAGACGGTACCAGCTCGGGATGCTGTGTGAGTCCTGATGCATTTCTCAGCGTTGCTGTTGAATGTCTGAATGTCCTTATCAAAATGGGACCTGCCAATATACTTAAATTTACTAACATTAGTGTTAGAATCATATAACACAGAAGGAGGCTATTCGGCCCATCATGCCTGTTTTTTTTTATTCGTTCATGGGATGTGGGCGCCGCTGGCAAGGCCGGCATTTATTGCCCATCCCTAATTGCCCTCGAGAAGGTGGTGGTGAGCCGCCTTCTTGAACCGCTGCAGTCCGTGTGGTGACGGTTCTCCCACAGTGCTGTTAGGAAGGGAGTTCCAGGATTTTGACCCAGCGACAATGAAGGAACGGCGATATATTTCCAAGTCGGGATGGTGTGTGACTTGGAGGGGAACGTGCAGGTGATGTTGTTCCCATGCGCCTGCTGCTCTTGTCCTTCTAGGTGGTAGAGGTCGCGGGTTTGGGAGGTGCTGTCGAAGAAGCCTTGGCGAGTTGCTGCAGTGCATCCTGTGGATGGTGCACACTGCAGCCACAGTGCGCCGGTGGTGAAGGGAGTGAATGTTTAGGGTGGTCGATGGGGTGCCAATCAAGTGGGCTGCTTTATCTTGGATGGTGTCGAGCTTCTTGAGTGTTGTTGGAGCTGCACTCATCCAGGCAAGTGGAGAGTATTCCATCACACTCCTGACTTGTGCCTTGTAGATGGTGGAAAGGCTTTGGGGAGTCAGGAGGTGAGTCACTCGCCGCAGAATACCCAGCCTCTGACCTGCTCTCGTAGCCACAGTATTTATATGGCTGGTCCAGTTAAGTTTCTGGTCAATGGTGACCCCCAGGATGTTGATGGTGGGGGATTCGGCGATGGTAATGCCGTTGAATGTCAAGGGGAGGTGGTTAGACTCTCTCTTGTTGGAGATGGTCATTGCCTGGCACTTATCTGGCGCGAATGTTACTTGCCACTTATGAGCTCAAGCCTGGATGTTGTCCAGGTCTTGCTGCATGCAGGCTCGGACTGCTTCATTATCTGAGGGGTTGCGAATGGAACTGAACACTGTGCAGTCATCAGCGAACATCCCCATTTCTGATCTTATGATGGAGGGAAGGTCATTGATGAAGCAGCTGAAGATGGTTGGGCCTAGGACACTGCCCTGAGTGTCCTAGGCCCAACCCTAATGTGCTATCCAATTAGTCCCACTCCCCTGCTCTTTCCCCAAATGTTTTTCCTTTTAAGTATATATCCAATTCCCTTTTGAAAGTTACTGATGAATCTTCTTCCACCTCCCTTTCAGGCAGTGCATTCCAGATCGTAACAACTCGCTGCGCAAAAAAATTCTCCTCATCTCCCCCCAGCTTTCTTTCCAATTGTCTTAAATCTGCATCCTCTGGTTACCGACCATCCTGCAGTGGAAACGGTTTCTCCCTATCCGCTCTATCAAAATCCCTCATAAATTTGAAAACCTCTATTAAATTTCCTGTAAGAGCATCTTCTCTGCTCCAAAGAGAACAATCCCAGCTTCTCTAGTCTCTCCATATAACTGACGTCCCTCATCCTGGCACCATTCTAGTAAATCTCCTCTGCACCCTCTCTAAGGCCTTGTCATCCTTCCTAAAGTGTGGGGCCCAGAATTGGATACAATACTCTCACCAGTGAATTATTGCCCATCTTTACCTGCCCTGAGAAGGTGGTGAAGGACTTTCTCCATGAACAGCTGCAGTCCTTTTGGTGATAGTGCTTCCACAGGAGGCATTTCAGGACCCTGGGGATGGTGAAATTGGTCTTCATCTGTAGCGTGATACAGGCTCGTAGCGAATTGGCAGCCTGTTTTACACCGCGTCCAATTCGGTTGGTCAAAGATTGGTTAAAAAGGTAGGTTTTGATGAGTGTCTTAAAGGAGCAGAGAGAAGTGGAGAGGCGGACAGGTTTAGGGAGGGAGTTCCAGAGCTTAGGGCCTAGGCAGCTGAAGGTGTGGCCGCCAATGGTGGAGCGAAGTGAGTGGGGGATGTGCAAGAGGCCAGAATTGGAGGAACGCAGAGTTCTCGGAGGGTAACTTAATGTATGCAGCCTTCTATCGGTCTTTTTCTGAGTCCAACTTCAAGGAGACTGAAGAAAAGCATGCTGAACTCATGAATATCCTATTCAGATGCAGTCATACTGTTCTGATAATGGCCATTTAAAAGCAGACACACTGAGAACTGTACCTCCGTACCATTCACTCAACATGGTAGGCCTTCAGCTTGTGTCAACTGGCTCTTCACCAATGATCACTACTGCATCCTGTGCTTCCTCATCCTCTCAGTATCAACATTTAATTTCACGCATCTGTGCCTACTTCAAGTGGGCATGGTTGATGATTCACGGTTGACTGGTGCCTTCTTGCTCTGAGGAGAGAGTAGCTGGCGTATTATGGTTCCATTCCAACCTATCGCACCCACAGCATCCCCAACAATGGCCTCTCTTCCCTTCTACACACCCTTATTATCATCAGATTCTTCATGAGTGTGAAAAGATGACAGACCATTAGATTTCCATTGACAGTGGGACCTGGGGGTGTATGTACACAAATTTTTGAAGGTGGCAGGATAGGTTGAGAAGGCTGTTAAAAAAACACATGGGATCCTGGGCATTATTAATAGAGGCATAGAATACAAAAGCAAGGAAGTTATGCTAAACCTTTATAAAACACTGGTTAGGCCTCAGCTGGAGTATTGTGTTCAATTCTGGGCACCACACTTTAGGAAGGATGTCAAGGCCTTAGAGAGGGTGCAGAAGAGATTTACTAGAATGGTACCAGGGATGAAGGGCTTCAGTTATGTGGAGAGACTGGAAAAGCTGGGGTTGTTCTCCTTAGAACAGAGAAGGTTAAGGGGATATTTGATAGAGGTGTTCAACATCATGAACAGTCTTGAGAGAGTCAATAAGGAGAAACCGTTTCCAGTGGCAGAAGGGTCGGTAATCAGAGGACACAGATTTATAGTGATTGGCAGAAGAGCCAGAGGCGAAATGAGGAAACATTTTATTTACGCAGAGAGTTGTTATGATCTGGAATGCGCTGCCTGAAGGGGTGGTGGAAGCAGATTCAATAATAACTTTCAAAAGGGAATTAGATAAATACTTGAAGGGAATAAAAATTATACGGGTATGAGGAAAGAGCAGGGGAATGGGACTAATTGGATAATTCTTTCAAGGAGCCGGCACAGGCATGATGGGCTGAATGGCCTCCTCCTGTGCTGTAATGTACTATGATACTACGATACTATGACAATTCACATACCTGAAAGTTGGCACATATTGATGCTGGACGCCATGCAATTCCTTTAGTAGATCCGTTGAAGGAATTTTAAAAAATGTTTCATGCCTCTTTCCTTACAGATCCTTGCCGACACGCCTAGTTCATTGCTGAGGGAGTGCTGCATTGTCGGAGGTGCCGTCTTTCGGTTGAGACGAGAAACCGAGGCCCCGTCTGCCCTCTCACGTGGAACTAAAAGATCCCATGGCCACTATTTCGAAGAAGAGCCGGGGAGTTCTCCCCGATGTCCTGGCCAATATTTATCTTTCAATCAACATCACTGAAAAAACAGATTATCTGGTCATTATCTCATTGCGGTTTGTGAGACCTTGCTGAACGCAAATTGGCTGCTGCATTTCCTACATTCCAACAATGACTGCACCTCAAAAGTACCTCATCGGTTGTGAAACGCTTTAGGATGTCCTGAGGTTGTGAAAGGCGCTATAGAAATGCATGTTCTTTCTTTCTTTATAGATAGTGGACTGTCGGGCCCTGCATTTTTAGTTATCTTCATTGATTTCCACCCATCTCAAAGGGAGTGTTGAGGTTAGTCATGGCCTGTAGGATGCAGTTGAGACAGAGACCATTGCATCTTTTAAGGGAACAGTAGACCATCATTTGATGCAGAGTAAGAGACATGGCTGCAGGGAGAGCACAGGGTAGCAGGGTTAGTTTGGGACTGTTCTACTTAGGAGTCATTTGGCCTCTTTCTGTGCTGTTATTTTATTTGCTCCTATGGTGCTGTAACAAGTGGTTAATGCACCTTCACATCAACAACTAACATTTATACAGCACCTTTAAGGTAATTGGGCGTCCTGAGGCACTTCACAGTTGGAAACTTCACAAGACAAAGTTAAATAATAAAAATGCTAGACTTCGGACTTGGAATAATTTCTGTCAGATTATAAGACCTTTAGCGCACAATAATACGTTTCGCCTTAGGCATTATTGAAAAATAGATACTCCTCCAATCTCTGGAGTGATATTTTAGCACTATTTTTTCTCAACAGAAGTCAAGTTTTGTGTAATATAATCTTCTGATCATCTCTGCCCTCCCATTGGATTAATTACCTTGAGTTTATTTACAAGAAGGGAACCTAGGTGACCGTACCATCTCTAACACCGTGGACCAGGGATGAGGGACTTCAGTTATGTGGAGAGACTGGAGAAGCTGGGATTGTTCTCCTTAGAGCAGAGACGGTTAAGGGGAGACTTGATAGAGGTGTTCAAAGTCGAACGGTTTTGATAGAGTAAATAAGGAGAAACCGTTTCCACTGGCAGAATGGTCGGTAACCAGAGGACACAGATTTAAGGTGATTGGTAAAAGAACCAGAGGCGACATGAGGAAACATTGTTTTGCACAGCGAGTTGTTATGATCTGGAATGCACTGCCTGAAAGGGCGGTGGAAGCAGATTCAATATTAACTTCCAAAAAGGAATTAGATAAATTCTTGAAGGGACAAAATGTAAAGGGCTATGGTGAAAGAGCAGAGAAGTGGGTCTAATTCAATAGTTCTTTCAAAGAGCTGGTACAGGCATGATGGGCCGAATGGCCTCCTCCTGTGCTGTACCTACTATGATACTACGATACTATGACAATTCACTTATCTGAAAGTTGGCACATATTATTGCTGGATGCCCATACAATTTTGTTAGTAGATCTGCTGAAAGAATTTTAACAAATGTTTCAGGCCTCTTTCCTTATAGGTCCTTGCCGACACTCCTAGTGCAGTACTGAGGGAGTGCTGCACTGTCGGAGGTGCCGTCTTTCGTATGCGACGTTAAATCGAGGCCCCGTCTGCCCTCTCATGGATGTAAAGGATCCCATGGCCACTATTTCGAAGAAGAGCTGGGGAGTTCTCCCTGATGTCCTGGCCAATATTTATCTTTCAATCAACATCACTGAAAAAACAGATTATCTGGTCATTATCTCATTGCGGTTTGTGAGACCTTACTGAGCGCAAATTGGCTGTTGCATTTCCTACATTCCAACAATGACTGCACCTCAAAAGTACTTCATCAGTTGTGAAACGCTTTAGGATGTCCTGAGGTTGTGAAAGGCGCTATAGAAATGCATGTTCTTTCTTTCTTTATAGATAGTGGACTGTCGGGCCCTGCCATTTTTAGTTATCTTCATTGATTACCACCCATCTCAAAGGGAGTGTTGAGGTTAGTCATGGCCTGTAGGATGCAGTTGAGACAGAGACCATTGCATCTTTTAAGGGAACAGTAGACCATCATTTGATGCAGAGTAAGAGACATGGCTGCAGGGAGAGCATGGGGCAGCAGGGTTAGTTTGGGACTGTTCTACTTAGGAGTCATTTGGCCTCTTTCTGTGCTGTTATTTTATTTGCTCCTATGGTGCTGTAACAAGTAGTTAATGCACCTTCACATCAACAACTAACATTTATACAGCACCTTTAAGGTAATTGGGCGTCCTGAGGCACTTCACAGTTGGAAACTTCACAAGACAAAGTTAAATAATAAAAATGCTAGACTTCGGACTTGGAATAATTTCTGTCAGATTATAAGACCTTTAGCGCACAATAATACGTTTCGCCTTAGGCATTATTGAAAAATAGATACTCCTCCAATCTCTGGAGTGATATTTTAGCGCTATTTTTTCTCAACAGAAGTCAAATTTTGTGTTAAATAATCTTCTGATCATCACTGCCCTCCCATTGGATTAATTACCTTTAGTTTACTTAGAAGGAGGGAACCTAGGTGACCGTACCATCTCTAACACCATGGCTGGGTCATCACTCAAAGGTCACACCTGATGCTGTGCTTACTGATTTTCTTGACTTGTTAATCTTTTCTTGTAATCAGATATTCTATTAATAATTGAGTGAATATATTGCAAGTCATTAGTTTAGTGGTGGGCCACACAATTTTTTCTTGGCTAGTTTTTTCTGCTTCTTCCGAAGATGTTGAAGCCTTCTTGGATCTCAGTTCCACGTTCTCTGGTCTGGGCAACCTTTCTCCATTGCCAGGCTATCCAATGTAGGGGGCATCACAGCCAACCCCGACCCCATCCCCCCGCTGTCTTCAAAGAGATGCCCACCTATATGCACTTGTCAGCATGGTAATGATGGGAAACAGGAACCCTGCCTCATTCTCAGCTCCCTAGCCCAAGGTAGTGATGAGAGTCCCAGTGCCACCAGCTGAGGTCAGCCTACACTGCGACGAATGCCAAGTCAACCTTGGACCTTCTGGTCTCTATGGCCCGGGAATGGGATCGATGGGACCACCGCTACCCTGGGTGCTCTGTGCATCTGCACCAAGGTGAACTGACCTCGTACGATTATGTGATATTTTGGTGGCATTCCCAGTGCATAGTCCATGATGAACTTGGTGCAGTTGTTGGGTTGGACTGTTGGGTGCCGTCAAGCATCACTACTTCATTTTAACTTTCACAGAGACTTGTGTCCCCTTCAGGAACTGACTGATGAGGGCCGAAGAAACTGTTGATGTGGGAGGGGAAGAAAGGGTCACCCTATAACAGAGAGAGGACCAACCTAGCTCAAAATTCAAAATCATGTACATGGTCATTCCTTTCAGCACCTGTTGGAAACTGACACTGTGTGAATGGAATGCTGATGAGGTGCTCCAATTGCATTATAAGGAAGCTCCCTCATTTTAATGAGATTTGGCATCTTAATGTGGCTCGCACACAGTTTGTGCAGCATTCACATAGAATTACATAGAATTTTACTGCACAGAAACAGGCCGTCGGCCCAACTGGTCTATACCGGTGTTTATGCTGCACATGAGCCTCCTCCCACCTTACTTCATCTAGCATATCCTTCTATTCCTTTCTCCCTCATGTACTTATCTAGCTTCCCCTTAATTGCATCTAAGCTATTCGCCTCAACCACTCCATGTGGTAACAAGTTCCACATTCTAATCACTCTCTGAGGAAAGAAGTTTCTCCTGAATTCCCAATTGGATTTATTAGTGACTATCTTATATTTATGACCACTAAGAAATATCTTCTCTACAAGTACTTCTCTTCACCACCTTGGGCTCGGGAGCTGAGAATGAGGCAGGGTTCCTATTCCAGATCATTATCACGTTGTTTGGATTCCCCGACAAGTGGAAACATCTTCTCTACAACAACCCTATCAAACTCCTTCATAATTTTGAAGACCTCTATCAGGTCATCCCTCAGCCTTCTCTTTTCTAGAGAAAAGAGCCCCAGTCTACGAAGTCTTTCCTGATAGTTATACCTTCACAGTTGTGGTATCATCCTTGTAAATATTCTTTTGCACCTTCTCACATGCCTCTATATCCTTTTTGTAATATGGAGAAAATTTGGATGTGCTGAGCAGCTCCGAGCCCGAAGCGATTGGTTGGCGGTGTTCTATGCACTCAGGCACAACGTCATCCACCGTTACATTACCGGTCCGACTGTGTTTATCAACTGAGCCAGCAATCCTTAATCATGAGCCAACTTAATCATTAAAATTTTGGCCATTATAATAGGATGACTCCTGTTCTTCAATACAATGCTGCTACACACGTAGTGCGATACCAGCTTGATTGCACGCTGTGTTGAGTTCCCTATCTCAGCTGTGTTGCTACAGGGAAGAACTGAGTGGATGCCAAACCCCAGCAGGAAGGAAGTCATCACTGTGATCATTGCATGTTCTGTTGTGGGCCAAGTGTCAGCCATGGCTGAGTGGGTAGCACTCTCCCCTCCAAGCCAGAAGGTTGTAGGTTCAAAGCCCACACCACGAGACTTAAGCACAAAATCAAGACTGACACTCCAGTGCAGTACTGAGGGAATGCTGCACTGTTGGAGGTGCTGCTCTTTGGATGAGACCTTAAACAAAGGCCCCAGCTGCACTACTCAGGTGGATGCAAAAGATCCTGTGGCACTATTTCAAAGAAGAGCAGGGGAGTTTTCCCTGGTGTCCTGGCCAATATTTATCCCTCAACCAACATCACTAAAACAGATTATCTGGTCATTATCACATTGCTGTTTGTGGGATCTTGCTGTGTTCAAATTGGCTGCTGTGTTTCCTACATTACAATAGTGACTACACTTCCACAGTACTTCATTGGCTGTAAAGCACTTTAGGACGTCCTGAGGTTGTGAAAGGTGCTATATAAATGCAAGTTCTTTCTTTTTTCAACTTGGTAGCTCCAGTGGCGGAGGCCTGAGTGCTGGTTGTCTACCTGCCCACTGAGGTGCGGGGAAAAGGCAACAATGTAGATCCTTAAAAAAACACGATATGAACACTCGAATAAAAATCAAAACCAAACCTGAGATTATACAAACTGAATTGAGACTGAACAATGTCTTTTGCTATCAGTACAAAAATAATAAGACATTTTATATTAGTTGGTACAATGCTCCTGTCATTATGAAAAATTCTATCAGCCGACCTTTCGCGAGCAATGCCATGGAAGATCCGCTGGTATTTTATGATATAGCACTAATGTCAATCACGTTTATTGTATACATCTTATATATGAAAGAAAGAACTTGCATTTATATATTATCTAAGAACGTCCCAAAGTGCTTCACAGCCAATGAAATACTTTTGAAGCGCACTCTGTTGTAATGTAGAGAGATGTGGCAGCCAATTTGCACACAGCAAGATCCCACAGATAGCCATGAGTTAAATGACCAGATAATCTGTTTTTTTAGTGATGTTGCTTGAGGGATAAATAATGGCCTGCCCTTCTTCAGAAAGTAACGAACGATCTTTTACGTCCACCTGAAAGGGCAGACGGGGCCTCGGTTTAACGTAACCAGACAAATAGAATACACATTGGGGACCTGCAGTTGATGTTAAAGACTAACAATCAACATAATTTGCTGGTGTTTATCTTCCAAAAAGCTCTGATCCCTCACTGGCGTTCCTGATATAATCTCCACTCTGAAGTAAATTTTGTTTGACAACTCATTTCTTTCACACCTGCTTCCAGTTCTGTAAAATAGCAGCTGTTAGTCCAACTGAAGTAATTGAATGACTGAAAACAGGAAGTGACAAGTGAGAGAGACAAGTGATCTGGAAATGACGCCCGAGCTCTCTGGGGGCTCCTTCTCCCAGTAGGTGAAGAACTCATCCATGGATGTAAAATTGTGAGCAGCGTGACTGCGATTTCCCAATATGGACGGTGAAGGTTGCCACCAGCCGCTGTACTTGGAAGATCAGCCCTTTACTGCCTTCCTATCAATCTCCTCCGTCCTCTATGTTAACGGAGGGTTGAGCAGTTTGCAATAACAGCAGCAACTTGCATTTATATTGTGCCTTTAACACAGGAGGGTTATCAAGCAAAATTTGACACCGAGACTTACAGAGAGATATTAGGACAGGTGACAGAGGTAGGTTTTAAGGAGTGTCTTAAAGGAGGTGGAGAGGGGCTGAAGTTTAGGGAGGTGAATTCCAGAGATTAGGGCTTAGACAGCCGAAGGCACACCGCCAATGGAGGAGCAAAGGGATTGGAGGATGCACAAGAGGCCAGATTTGGAGAAGCGCAGAGATCTTGGAGGGTTGTAGGGCTGGAGATGGTTGTAGAGAGGGGGAGAGGCAAGGCCATGGAGGGATTTGAACACAAGGATGAGAATATTAAAATCGAAGCTTAGTTGAACCGGGAGCCAATGTAGGTCAGTGAGCACAGGGGTGATGGGTGAACGGGATTTGTTGTGAGTTAGGATACGGGCAGCAGAGTTTTGGATGAGCTGAACTTTACGGAGGGTGGAAGATGGGATGGTTACATTGGATGGTAGCTCCCCCCCACTCCCTCCCAGAATCGCAGTGTGTCATGATTTACATGCAACTGTATGAAAGACGGCATGCCAGGACGATCGAGAGTCAGCACTTGCTGCCAAGGTGCCAACAAACCATTTCTACAGGCCTTGTCACAGCTGCCTGTTAAGAACCTGGTCCTTCAAGTTCTGGATCAACAGAGAGGAAGATGTAGACTTGTGCCACCTGCTGCAAGGATACCTGCAGCTAACATGCAGTACGAGGCTGGCACATGATGGTCAGCCCTATAGATGAAAATTGAATTGAATGTTTCTCATTTATCTATTTGTAAATGATAAAATCACTGACCTCACACTCCTCGCAGTGAGAATCAGCACTACAGTGTTGGAGCTGTATCTCCAACACACACACATTCATCGAGTGTAGGTTCCTATCAGAAGTACAGGATTGATGAATTTTATATATATTATACATCCTGTGTGATGCTGTCACACTCTCTCACCCCCAGACACCAACCCTATGCCCCCCCCGCCCAATTTCTCACCCCCTCCCAGGCAACGATCCTCCCCAGACCCAATCTCTCACACTCCCCCACCCCCTGGCCCAATCGCTCACTGCCTCCTCCCCCCAGGCCCAATCCTTCACTGCCCCTTCCCCCCACCCAGGCCCAATCTCTCACACTTCCCCCCCCCCCTTCAACTCTGGTCTTCACTCACCTGAGAGCCCTGTGGCCCAATCTTGCTTCAGTTCCCCCCTTGGCGGAGAGCTCCTCCTGCCACACAGGGCTGATCTTAATGAGGTCCGAGGCCCAATATCTGGGGCTCCTCGGACCTCTCCGTTCTGGCACAGGGTGATGGTGAGCTGCCTTCTTCTTTAACCACTGCAGTCCGTGTGGTGAAGGTTCTCCCACAGTGCTGTTAGGTAGGGAGTTCCAGGATTTTGACCCAGCGACGATGAAGGAACGGTGATATATTTCCGAGTCGGGGATGGTGTGTGACTTGGAGGGGAACGTGCAGGTGGTGCTGTTCCCATGTGCCTGCTGCCCTTGTCCTTCTAGGTGGTAGAGGTCGCGGGTTTGGGAGGTGCTGTCGAAGAAGCCTTGGCGAGTTGCTGCAGTGCATCCTGTGGATGGTACACACTGCAGCCACTGTGCGCCGGTGGTGAAGGGAGTGGTGGTTTAAAGTGGTGGATGGGGTGCCAATCAAGCGGGCTGCTTTGTCCTGGATGGTGTCGAGCTTCTTGTGTGTTGTTGGAGCTGCTCCCATCCAGGCAAGTGGAGAGTATTCCATCACACTCGTGACTTGTACCTTGAAGGTGATGGAGAGGCTTTGGTGAGTCAGGAGGTGAGTCACTCACCGCAGAATACCCAGCCTCAGTTCCCAAGAGGCGGAGAGTCCCAAATAAAAGGTTTGCGTCATTCACAAAAAGGCCGGAACAAGAAAAACCACAAGGTATAAAATGAAGCTCCAAACAGACGCATGTCAGAAAGTGCACAAGACCTAGGGCCTCGATTTTAACTCAGGGCAGGACTGTTCTGTGCGAGGGCGAGCAATAAGTTTGCACCTCGAGGCCCGGAGAGAATTTAATTCCCAGGCATCATTTTAATATCCAGGCTCCGACTCACAGCCGAACCCGACAGGAATCACTGCCTGGCCGAGGGGCGGGAACAGGGATTATGGCAGCAGGAGGCGCGATTGGGGGAGTGGGTGGGGGGGGAGGGAAGGGAAGTCTGGGGTAAGGGAGGTCCAAGGTTTCCTTGTGGGGCCTGGAGGAGCACTCCTGCCCCTCCTTGCCCACAAGGAAACCTAAACAAATATGTAAAACTCACCTTCCTGTGCCTCTTCTGGTCCTCAATCCAGCTCCCAGCAGGATTGGCCTGATGGGAAATCCCCCACAGCTCCCCCTCACCCCCTGCCCAGACCTTGGCACTTCAGGGCCCGATGACCATCATCAGAGCCTGATCTGCATATTTAAAGAGAACCCGGCCGGGGTAACATTGCTGTAAAATTGCAGGCGGTCAGATTGGGGCATTTTAACTGTGTTCTCCCCCCCGACCTGATTTCCACCATGTGAGCGGGGAGGGGGGGTTTAGATTTTGGGGCCAAGGAGATAGTTGATCACAAAAATAACATGCACCTGTAAAGAAAATGTAAACAACAAACCACTGAACAAGCGAGTGAGTATCAGCTGGCCAGACACGTCGAGCGGTAAACTAAACACTCGGAGAATGATGACCAGAAACCTCTAATTAAAAATCTTGCAGTTTTATTTAGATATAAAGGCTGCTAAATATATATCACAATAATTTTATGGAAACAAAAGAACTCTATCAGCTAATTTCCGTTCAACAGAGAGAGGAAAATCAGGAAACAAAAAGCCCTTCAGCATTTATAATGCTCAACTTTAAACAACATATTGGGCAGTTATCTTTTTTTTTGTGCTAGCGAGCTTGCTTTTATACACAGTGCAAAAACAATAATAAAAAAAGACCAGCAGTTACAAGAATAAATAAGTGACAATGAAAATGGAGGTGTGCATTTATTGTAGGATTTAGCAAACCGGTGAAGGTTTGTGGGTTTTGTTTTTGGTACCATCAGGCTGGGAAAAGCCAGATTCCTTTAAAGAGTGCTGTCCGGGCAAAACGTGGGAGAAGAAACCCTTCGAGCTGCAGCTCCTTTCGTCTCATTTGTTTCGGAGACGTAATTTATTGGAGTAACTACTCTCTTCAGAGGGGCTACAGAAACCTGGGTCAGTAAAAGTGGCCATGAAAGCTGTCAGATTGTCGTTAAAAACCCAACTGTATTCACTGATGTCCTTCAGGGAAGGAAACTTGCCATCCTTACCCGGTCTGGTAGGGCATCAGCTGGAGTATTGTGTTCAATTCTGGGCACCTCACTTTAGGAAGGATGTCAAGGCCTTGGAGAGGGTACAGAGGAGATTTACTAGAATGGTGTCAGGGATGAGGGACTTCAGTTATGTGGAGAGACTGGAGAAGCTGGGGTTGTTCTCCTTAGAACAGATAGGGTTAAGGGGAGATTTGACAGAGGTGTTCAAAATCATGAACGGAGTAAATAAGAAAAGCTGTTTCCAGCGGCAGAAGGGTCGGTAGCCAGAGAACACAGATTTAAGATGATCAGCAAAAGAGCCAGAGGCGACATGAGGAAACATTTTTTTACGCAGCGAATTGTAATGATCTGGAATGCACTGCCTGATAGGGTGGTGGAAGCAGATTCAATAGTAACTTTCAAAAGGGAATTAGATAAATACTTGAAGGGAAAACATTTACAAGGCTATGGGGAAAGAGCAGGGGAATGGGACAAATTGAATAGCTCTTTCAAAGAGCCGGCACAGGCACGATGGGCCGAGTGGCCTCCTTCTGTGCTGTATCCTTCTATGATACTATGATATGTGACTCCAGTCCTACATCAATGTGGTTGACCCTTAACTACCCTCTGGAGTGGGCATAGCAAGCCTCTCCGTTGTATCTAGTAGGTGGGCAATAAATGTCAACCTTGCCAGCGACACCCATATCCGAAGAATCTATTAAAATGAAAGTGTCATTGAAAATGTCGAAAGCCTTGATTTGCTTAAGGGACGCCTAGGACCCGTGGCCCCTAATGGAAGACTGAGTTATGTTCTGTTGATCTGAAGTGAACCCAATCTTCCTACCTTAAAAATGACACAGCATAACTGTCAGTATGTGCTATGTGGTATGGGCATGGGGAAATGCCTGTTCTTTGCTGGAATGGGAGACACACCATTTTGAGAATGGAGCCAGTAAACAATCCTACTCTCAGTAGAATCTTCCTGGTTTTAAATAAGTTATTGGTTATCTTTCAATTGAATGGATTTGACCCACACTTTATAATGGGAGGATGTACAAGGGCACTATTTATGCAAGACTATTGCTACATTGATGGGACCTAACCTGCCCTGCACTGGGATTGTCTGAGGTAACTCTTTATTTTGCCCAAAGGGTGCAAGTCAGAGGAACGTAACTGAGAAATACGAGAGGTTAACAAAACTTCCATAGTTAAAAAGAAGCTTCACATAATGTCTTAACTAGAGGGGATTTCCACGTCCTTGGTTCCTGGGATGCCAGAGGGGGAGAGCGGGAGTGCAATGTGTGGAGCTACCAAACGTAGGTACATGACTGCTCTTCCTCCAACATTTTCCTACTTATATCACAGGATGGAATCTGAGTTTGACCTTTGAAAGGTGTAAAGCCAGGCAGATAGCAGATGGTAATGTTCTCTGAATGAAGTGGGACTGATCAGCAGGTCAGAATGTAGGATAAGCGCTAGCCCTAAGATCTCTCTCCCTAACCACCTCCCCCCTTGCTACTCCTCTCTCCACCTTTTAAAGTCTCCTCAATCTTCGAATCTTCTCTAATTCCCCTACTACTGCTCGGCCTTCGTTTCTTCACTTGCGAAGAGACCTTTGGGATGGTTCCTACGTTGAAACCGCTATAGAACTGCAAGTTGCTGTTCTCCAGGTAAAAGGAAGCAGGGCTTGAAGACTTGGGTTATAAATGTCCATGTGACCTTTCTAAAACACTGGTTAGGCCCCAGCTGGAGTACTGTGGCCAATCTGGGCACCACACTTTAGGAAGGATGTCAAGGCCATGAAGAGGGTGCAGAGGAGATTTACCAGAATGGTACCAGGGATGAGGGACTTCAGTTACATGGAGAGTCTAGAGAAGCTGGGATTGTTCTCCTTGGAGCAGAGAAGGTTGAGGGGAGATGTAAAAGAGGTGTTCAAAATCATGAACGGTTTTGATAGAGTAAATAAGGAAAAACTGTTTCCACTGGCAGGAGGATCGTAAACCAGAGGACACAGATTTAAGGTAATTGGCAAAAGAACCAGAAGCGACATGAGGAAAAAAAAATGTACGCAGCGAGTTGTTCTGATCTGAATACTTTGCCTGAAAAGGTGGTGGAAGCAGATTCAATAATAACTTTCAAATACTTGGATAAATACTTGGATAAATACTTGAAGTGGAAAAATGTGCAGGGCTATGGACAAACAGCGGGGAGTGGGACTAATTGGATAGCTCTTTCAAAGAGCTAGCATAGGCACGATGGGCCGAATGATCTCCTCCTGTGCTGTGTCATGTAAATTTCAATACAGATAACTGTGAGGTGGAAGAATGAGGAGGCCACATACTGTTTGGATAATAAGAGTCTAAACAGGATAAAGGAGTAAAGGGATCTAGGGGTACAGATACACAAATCATTAAAAGTAGCGACACAGGTTAATAAGGCCATAAAAAAGGCAAATCAAGCAATAGGGTTCATTTCTAGAGGGATAGAATTGAAAAGCAAAGAAGTTATGTTAAACTTGTATAGAATCTTGGTGAGACCACACTTGGAGTATTGTGCACAGTTCTGGTCTCCATATTATAGAAAGGATATAGAGGCATTGGAGAGGATGCAAAAAAGATTGACAAGGATGATACCAGAACTGAGAGGAAATTCTTATCAGATAAGGCTGCATAGGCAGGGGCTCTTTTCTCCAGAAAAGAGAAGGCTGAGGGGTGACCTGATAGAGGTCTTTAAGATAATGAGAGGGTTTGATAGGGTAGACGTAGAAAAAATGTTTCCACTTGTGGGGGAGTCCAAAACTAGAGGTCCTAAATATAAAATAGTCACCAATAAATTCAGGAGAAACTTTTTTACCCTATGAGTGATTAGAATGTGGAATGCAATACCACAAGCAGTATTTGAGACGAATATCATCGATGCATTTAAGAGGAAGCTAAATAAGTACATGAGGGAGAAAGGAATAGAACGATATGGTTTTTTTAATTCATTCATGGGATGTGGGCGTCGCTGGCAAGGCCGGCATTTATTGCCCATCCCTAATTGCCCTTGAGAAGGTGGTGGTGAGCCTCCTTCCTGAACCGCTGCAGTCCCTGTGGTGAAGGTTCTCCCACAGTGCTGTTAGGAAGGGAGTTCCAGGATTTTGACCCAGTGACGATGAAGGAACGGTGATACATTTCCAAGTCGGGATGGTGTATGACTTGGAGGGGAACATGCAGGTGGTGTTGTTCCCATGTACCTGCTGCTCTTGTTCTTCTAGGTGGTAGAGGTCGCGGGTATGGGAGGTGCTGTCGAAGAAGCCTTGGCGAGTTGCTGCAGTGCATCCTGTGGATGGTACACACTGCAGCCACTGTGCGCCGGTGGTGAAGGGAGTGAATGTTTAGGGTGGTGGATGGGGTGCCAATCAAGCGGGCTGCTTTGTCCTGGATGGTGTCGAGCTTCTTGAGTGTTGTTGGAGCTGCACTCATCCAGGCAAGTGGAGAGTATTCCATCACACTCCTGACTTGTGCCTTCTAGATGGTGGAAATGCTTTGGGGAGTCAGGAGGTGAGTCACTCGCCGCAGAATACCCAGCCTCCGACCTGCTCTTGTAGCCACAGTATTTATATGGCTGGTCCAGTTAAGTTTCTGGTCAATGGTGACCCCCAGGATGTTGATGGTGGGGGATTCGGCGATGGTAATGCCGTTGAATGTCAAGGGGAGGTGGTTGGACTCTCTCTTGTTGAAGATGGTCATTGCCTGGCACTTGTCTGGTGCGAATGTTACTTGCCACTTATGAGCCCAAGCCTGGATGTTGTCCAGCTCTTGCTGCATGCGGGCTCGGACTGCTTCATTATTTGAGGGGTTGCGGATGGAACTGAACACTGTGCAATCATCAGCGAACATCCCCATTTCTGACCTTATGATGGAGGGAAGGTCATTGATGAAGCAGCTGAAGATGGTTGGGCCTAGGACACTGCCCTGAGGAACTCCTGCAGCAATGTCTGGGGCTGAGATGATTGGCCTCCAACAACCACTATCATCTTCCTTTGTGTTAGGTATGACTCCAGCCACTGGAGAGTTTGCCCCCTGATTCCCATTGACTTCAATTTTACTAGGGCTCCTTGGTGCCACACTCAGTCAAATGCTGCCTTGATGTCAAGGGCAGTCACTCTCACCTCACCTGTGGAATTCGGCTCTTTTTTCCATGTTTGGACCAAGGCTGTAATGAGGTCTGGAGCCGAGTGGTCCTGGCAGAACCCAAACTGAGCATCGGTGAGCAGGTTATTGGAGAGTAAGTGCCGCTTGATAGCACTGCCGATGACACCTTCCATCACTTTGCTGATGATTGACAGTAGACTGATGGGGCGGTAATTGGCCGGATTGGATTTGTCCTGCTTTTGTGGACAGGACATACCTGGTCAATTTTCCACATTGTCGGGTAGATGCCAGTGTTGTAGCTGTAATGGAACAGCTTGGCTAGAGGCGCAGCTAGTTCTGGAGCACAAGTCTTCAGCACTACAGCTGGGATGTTGTCGGGGCCCATAGACTTTGCTGTATCCAGTGCACTCAGCCGTTTCTTGATATCACGTGGAGTGAATCGAATTGGCTGAAGGCTGGCTTCTGTAATGGTGGGGATATCGGGAGGAGGCCAAGATGGATCATCCACTCGGCACTTCTGGCTGAAGATGGTTGCAAACGCTTCAGCCTTGTCTTTTGCACTCACGTGCTGGACTCCACCATCATTGAGGATGGGGATGTTTGCAGAGCCTCCTCCTCCTGTTAGTTGTTTAATTGTCCACCACCATTCACGACTGGATGTGGCAGGACTACAGAGCTTTGATCTGATCCGTTTGTTGTGGAATTGCTTTGCTCTGTACATAGCATGTTGTTTCCGCTGTTTAGCATGCATATAGTCCTGAGTTGTAGCTTCTCGAGGTTGGCACCTCATTTTTAGGTACGCCTGCTGCTGCTCTTGGCATGCTCTTCTACACTCCTCATTGAACCAGGGTTGATCCCCTGACTTGTTGGTAATGGTAGAGTGAGGAATATGCCGGGCCATGAGGTTACAGATTGTGCTGGAATACAATTCTGCTGCTGCTGATGGCCCACAGCGTCTCATGGATGCCCAGTTTTGAGCTGCTAGATCTGTTCTGAATCTATCCCATTTAGCACGGTGATAGTGCCACACAACACGTTGGATGGTATCCTCATTGCGAAGACGGGACTTCATCTCCACGAGGACTGTGCGGTGGTCACTCCTACCAATACTGTCATGGACAGATGGATTTGCCACAGGTAGATTGGTGAGGACGAGGTCAAGTAAGTTTTTCCCTCGTGTTGGTTCGCTCACCACCTGCCGCAGGCCCAGACTGGCAGCTATGTCCTTCAGGACTCAGCCAGCTTGGTCAGTAGTGGTGCTACTGAGCCACTCTTGGTGATGGACATTGAAGTCCCGCACCCAGAGTACATTCTGTGCCCTTGCTACCCTCAGTGCTTCCTCCAAGTGGTGCTCAACATGGAGGAGGACTCATTCATCAGCTGAGGGAGGGCGGTAGGTGGTAATCAGCAGGAGGTTTCCTTGCCCATGTTTGACCTGATGCCATGAGATTTCATGGGGTCCAGAGTCAATGTTGAGGACTCCCAGGGCCACTCCCTCCTGACTGTATATCACTGTACCACCACCTCTGGTCAGTCTGTCCTGCTGGTTGATAGGGTGAGATGAAGTTGGGAGGGAGGATGCTCGTGTGGTGCCTAAACACCGTCATAGACATGGGCTAAATGGCCTATTTCTGTGCTCTAGTTTCAGTGGAGCTCAAAGTAATCATTCTATGTTTCTATGTAACACTGACACATCATCATTGGCAGCCACATGTGTACACTGAATCTCAGCTTTGCAAACGTGCTTCACAGTAACATGATTCAAGTTTGCCCAAGTAGTGGCTATGGCTCTGGTGCCCAATTGGTACCCTCAGTTAGATGTCTCCTTGGCAGCTGGTAATGTAAGGTCATCTCTGTTTTGTACTGGCTTTTTTCCAGAAATTGAGCTCCATACAAGACAAGTGATTGCCTCAGTGGTCATACGCCCCTTCGATGCACCTATGTACAAACAAGGCCCTCCTTATATCCATATAATAGAATCTGCACCAACTTCTGAACGATACAAGAGTTTGATTAAACTCGAAGGAACATGAAATACAGAACTCAGCAATCACTTCGAGGAGCAATCAATGATGGGTGATGTCATTCCTAATCAATAATATTGGTCTACCGAGAGATCATTAACTCTCCTTACTACTACCAGTCCAGCTCACATGGCGATTTCCAATATCTGTAGATTGGCTCACAAGAATCCATGGATTAAACTGAGTAGGTTTGCGAGTTTGTGCAGTACATGGTTAAGTCCTGCTGGAATTATGGATCCATGCAAAATGTCGCTGTTTCCACATTTGCCTCAGAAATCGGAAGCTCAACATCAGCTTCCAGTCCAACTGACCTCCTAAAATATGGAGGGCAATGTTGAATATAACCAAAAAAAGGAACGATCTATCCCTTTCCAAACCTTCTGCTTGGCATTTGTAGATCATTGATGATGGGAAGATTTCCTGAAGGTCACTATCATAGAACGTTCTCTGCCCACAAATCCGACATGTCTAATAGGGAGCAAGATGGGTAGATCTGAACATAGGAATTAAAAGTCATAGATAACAGTGGCTCATCTTCGACTAGATCTTCTGAGGACCTCTGGGAATCAAGGGGAAAGGTGGCCACAGTTTAGGAATCCTCTGCAAGGACAAGTTGGCCAACTTAGGTGACTTCTCAGAGCTTCAGATCTCTCAAGCAAAACTCTTTCCATCATTGGAGCACACCCATTAAGTCTGTTTGAATGCCTGTTCCGATGGCTTCTGATCCTCGGTTCAGGATATGTTACCTTAGGTACAGCTGATTGCTGTCTCGAGTGTTGTGGATTGAGGGACAATGGTGGCCAAGACACCAGAAGTACCTCCTGGCTCTCCTTTAAACAGTGCCATGGGATCTTTAACATCTGAACTCCTGGGAACAGCATAACACTCAAGAACAATGGTAGAGGAGCATATCCCTGCGTTGGATGGCGACATTCGAGGCGTTTACAGGAAAATAGTTCACCAGATTTTAAAAAAAGCACCCTACTTCACCAAACTCTTGAGTCAGCTCAGAGTCGAGGGCCGTTTTTCTGGACATGCAGCCCATCCATGGGGAACCGTGCCCGTGATCTCCTGATATATGCTCATTCCTTTCGTAGGCTTGCATGTTAAAATAATAGATTTTCCACATTCTCAAAGGTAATTTTACTCTCTCTAGGAACTTTCCCTCCCTTCACCACTCCTTGATCTATGTACTGTTCCCAACTACAAGCATTTCAGCCTGGCTTCCAGAAGCAATGGAACATGACTCTCCCTCTGATCTCTCCAACTCCCTTCCCACTGGAATTGTCTTGCCTCAGCTCAGAATCTCAACAGAAGCCTCATCCGGGATCAAGAACTCACCAAGTGGTGAATCCAGCAGCCTAACGATTAGGCCCCCAATACTTGGCCTCACTAGGCTGCCCAGTGCCTTTACTTTAGTAAATTATATGGTGATCTAGTCCACTGGTAAACATGGTTTGAGAATAATCAAGACATCTGGCCAAACATTTAGCCAGGACCGTTAAAGACAGCTAAACACTGAAACAAACACCTGTGTGCTAAACACATACAATAAATGGACACCATTACATTCATTAAAGCCATTAAATTATGGGTTTTCTTATCTTAGAATTTAAACACAGGGTACTAGAAAAACAGAAGATTTGAAGGCCGAGAGATGGCGGGCGATTCTAACGCAGGAACCCTTCGCGAGAGTTGGTCCGTCTAAATTTCCTTCCTCTGCCATTTTAGCAGAGGTCTCGAACCACTCATTTTAAACTGGTTGGCAACTCTTGCTAAAAGAGTAGAAAAGGGAGGATTTCAGAAGGAATTCACTTGGTTAGAATCACCCACTATCACTTCAGGGCCCGTTTGTTTATGGTGGGCCTTCAGAAATCCTCCGTTCCTAACACCCATAAATCTTAATTCAATTCGAAATCATAAGCTGACACTTTCATGACTGCGTGTTTTTTTTTAAACAGTTTAACCAGCAGATGCAAACAGAATATCATAGTTCAGCTCTTACAAAGTCACAAAGCTTCATTAATCTCATGTGAACCAATCCGTATCAACAGCACAACCTCTACGATTTGTACCAGCATTTTTACAAAAAAAAAACCAGGTCATACAAGAGAAAACATTTAATAGAATTTTTTTTTTAAGTCACGCTTTTCTGTTAGAAAAAAAAATGGCAGTTTACAGAACCTCCAGTTGGTGCGAGGTGGCTCCTCAGGAGGCTTGAGGGTTGGGAAGGTCAAAGATAATGGGCGGATTTACTGGCTGGAAGCTGACTGTACAAGTGGAGGCGTTTATGTATGTCGTGTAACCATCTGTCATAATACCGTAACCTGTGGAGAAAAGTTCACCAAGCGTTAGCTTCACAACGGGATACACGGACTACCCACAACACCGAACAGCTGTACTCGCTGCATCAACCCTCCCAGGGCTCTGCGCTCCTCCAATTCTTGAGTAGAATGGGCCTATACTCTCTGGAGTTTATTAGAATGAGAGGTGATCTCATTGAAATGTATAAGATTATGAGGGGGCTTGACAGGGTAGATGCTGAGAGATTGTTTCCCCTGGCTAGAGAATCTAGAACTGGAAATAGTTGCAGGATAAGGGGTCAGCCATTCAAGACTGAGATGAGGAGGAATTTTGTCACTCAGAAGGTTGTGAATCTTTGGAATTCTCTACCCCTGAGGACTGTGGTTGCTCAGTCGTTGAATATATTCAAGGCTGAGATGGATAGATTTTTGGACTCTAGGGGAATCATGGGAGATGGGGATTGGGCGGGAAAGTGGAGTTGAGATTGAAGATCATCCAGGATCTGATTGAATGGCGGAGCAGGATCGAGGGGCAGTGTGGCCTACTCCTGCTCCTATTTCTTATGTTCTTAAGTTGCCTCTTAGGCATCCCCGATTTTCATCGCTCCACCATTGGCGGCCGTGCCTTCAGCTGCCTAGGCCCTAAACTCTGGAATTCCCTCCCTAAACCTCTCCACCTCTCTCTCCTCCTTTAAGACGTTCCTTAAAACCTACCTCTTTGATCAATTGTTTGGTCACCTGTCCTAATATCTCCCTCTTTGGCTCGGTGTCAATTTTTGTCTGCTTACGCTCCTGTAAAGTGCCTTGGGATGCTGTACTAGGTTAGAGGCGCCATATAAATTCAAGTTGTTGTTGTTGGGGCAATTGGGACAGTCCTTTGAACAGTAAGTGCTCCCGCAGGCCTTCCCGCTCCTTTAAATTCCTTTAAAAAAATAAATTGGCAAATTGCTCTTAAATGGCCCAGAGGGTAGCACTCCTGCCTCTGATGTCAGATGGTTGTGGGTTCATAGCCCCACTCCGGAGATTTGAGCACATGATGTAGGCTGACACTTTAGTGCAAGACTGAGGGAGTCCTACACTGTCAGAGGTGCTGTTTTTTTGGATGAGACATTAAACCGAGGCCCTGTTTGCCATTTCAGGTGGATGCAAAAAGATCCCATGGCACGATTCAAAGAACAGCAAGTTTTTCCGGTGTCCTGGCCAAAATTCCTCCCTCAAACCTCACCACCAAAATACAAATTATCTGCTCGTTCATTTCATTTGTTGCTCGTGGGATAGTGCTGTGTGCAAAATGGCCGCTGCATTTGCCTACATAATAACAGAGACTCCGCTTCAAATAAAATTTATTTGGGATATGCTGCGGATGTGAAAGGTGATATATAAATGTAAGTTCATTCTTTGAAATGGTTAAGATTGATTGAGCAAAGCAATGTTTGCAATGGGTGACTATAACTCAATATGGAGAGGACCATTGAGCCCCGCTGATTAGTTTTGATCATTTGACTTTAATCAATATTCTTCAAGGAAAGAAGGGGGCCGCGTCTTTAGCAGGTTCCCAAGTGTCCAATTACCTAAAGGCAGGCTGAAATTAAAATTTTATATAATTGTTGTAACTTCATGTCTGTATGCTAAATCCTTGTTATAGCCTGTGGGTAGTAAATCCACACCTGAACTGCAAGATTAACGCTGCATTGCCTTTGTTCCTACTTAAACAATCTGTTATGCAAGTGTAGTGATTAATGAATGACTTCAACCGTTGTCTGTCATTACTACCTGAGTGTCACGTTAAAGAAAGAACTTGCATTTATCTAGAGTCTTATCATCTCCTTAAGGTATACAAAATGCTGCACAACCAATCATAGAATCATAGAAAGGTTACAGCATGGAAGGAGGCCATTTGGCCCATTGAGTCCACGCCAGCTCTATGCAAGAGCAGTCCAGCTAGTCCCACCAATACCTTTGGGGTGTGATCTCTGTTGCTTTGCAGGCAAACATAGCAGCCAATTGGTGCACAGCGGGATCCCACAAACAACAAAGAATGAATGCCTGATTTTGGGGGTGCTGGTTGAGGGAGGATTGTTGGTCAGAACATCATGAATACTCCCCTGCAAATAGTGCTGTGGGGTCTTTTACATCTACCCGATGGGGCCTCAGTTTAATGTCTCATCCAAAAAGATGGCACTTCCTACAATGTAGCACTCCCTCAGTACTGCACTGAAGTGTCGGCCTTGATTATGTGCTCAAGTCCATTGTGGGACTCAAACCCACAACCTTCTGACTCAGAGGAGGGATTGCTACTAACCAAACGAAGCTGACTGACTCAGGCAAACTGGCTGTCAAGGAGAAGGGGTAATAACAGGCTCTTGCACAGCCCTCATGGCGCCATGGGCACAGGGATGATAGGTCAGAGAATTGGGGATAAGGAAGAGGGGAAGGGGAAAAGGGGGAATGGAGAGGTCACGATGGGGAACTGAAGGAAACGGAGAGTTTTTGAAAGTAAGGAGGGAAAAGACAAGGAGGAGGGGACTGGGTAGGGAGTGTAATAAATTGGATAGACTGGTGGTGAAGGATAGAATACTAGAGCCTGGTCTTCAGTTGCTTCCAAGCCTTTATTCACAGAGATCCACATTACCCACTGTGCACACCCTAGATAAGCTCTCATATATGTGGATACAAGAGAGTCCCCAATTGATAACCCTGGATACAATTAACACTAATTGATATAAATCCCATGGATACACTTAACAGGGAGTTCCAGAAAGTAGGAGTGCAGAAGTGGAATAAGTGACCATCAGTGGAGGGAACAGGGGTTGAGGAGGGCGTACGGAGAGATTTAAGGCTTTACATCATGAAGGTACATAAAATTACATAGAATGTACAGCACAGAAACAGGCCATTGGGCCCAGCTGGACTATGCCAGTCTTTATGCCCCACACAAGCCTCCTCCCACTCCTCGTCATCTCACCCTATCACATATCCTTCTATTCCTTTCTCCCTCATGTACTTATCTAGCTTCCCCTTAAATCCACCTCTGCCATTTGCCTCAGTAAAGTGGGGCGAGGCCATAGAGAGCTGAAAACAAAGATGAGAATTTTGAAATCGGGTTACAGCATTCAGGAAGAGGGGGAGGGGAGGGGGGAAAGAGGAGAGCAAAAGGAGCAGAAAATGTGTACTGTGCAGGATACTGAAATCAGACACTAAAGGGCACTTTTGTTTATAAATCACGCGTAACTGAGTTGCTCAATGGTATGATTTAAAAAGCGACAGCACTGCGTAGCTGAGGGTTTAGGGCACTGCGATCATTGTATCCGACCCGTACGAGCCATTAATTACAGCGCAGCAGGTGAAAGCTCCTGTGTGTGAAATCGCCCCAATATGCAGCACGGCAGCTGATTCTACTTGTTCACCGATTCATTGGGGACAGCGGCTTTGTGATGAATACAGCGAGACTGAGTCAACAGACTTCGGCCTGGAAACTGTTGGTCTGTGATACTGCCTGCGTGGCTGCCTGAAGGCAACATCTCGCTGCTCACAGTTTTAACGAACGGTACAACCCCATTTAAAATAAGTCTGTGCCTCCATTAAAAATGTAAGGAATCTTACAACACCAGGTTATAGTCCAACAGTTTTATTTGAAAATCACAAGCTTTTGGAGCTTACCTCCTTCGTCAGGTGAGTGAGACGTACTCACCTGACAAAGGAGGTAAGCTCCGAAAGCTTGTGATTTTCAAATAAAACTGTTGAACTATAACCTGGTGTTGTAAGATTCCTTACATTTGTCCACCCCAGTCCATCACCGGCATCTCCACATCATGTCCATTAAAAATGGCAGACAAAAGGAATTACATGCAAGCGTGACATGCCAGTGTTTTACTACAACAAACTGCATTTATATAGCATCTTTAATGTACTGAAACATCCCAAGGCGCTTCACTTGAGCAATTAGCAAACAAAATTTGACACCGAGCCACATAAGGAGATATTAGAACAGGTAAACAAAAGCTTGGTCAAAGAGGTAGGTTTTAAGGAGCGTCTTAAAGGAGGAGAGTGAGACGGAGAGGTTTAGGGAGGGAATTCCAGAGCTTAGGTCCTAGGCAGCTGAAAGCATGGCCGTCAATGGTGCAGCGATTAAAATCGGGGATGCGCAAGAGGCCCGAATTGGAATTTGCAAACTTATGGATATGTGGCACCCCTCTGCAGATAATGACACACTCCCGAAGGCCCCCGGCAAATGCTGAGACACTCCTGGGGACCTCCTGTACGTACTGAGACACTCCCGGGGACATCCTGCAGAGAATGAGACGCTCCTGGGGACCCCCTGCAGACTATTAGCCACTCCTGGGGACCCCCTGCAGACGATGAGCCACTCCTGGGGACTCCCTGCAGACAATGAGACACTCCTAGGGAGACCCCCTGCAGATTTGTCTTCTGGGGACCCCCTACAGATACTGAGACTGTCTGCCTGAACTGGCCGTTAGGGCCCCAGACAATGTAGCACTTTCTCAGCACTGCACTGAAGTTTCAATCTAAATGTGCGCTCACACTCCGAAGTTTAGGCTTGAAACCTACAACCTGCTGACTCGGGAGGAATGAGTGATTCTAACTGAGCCAGGCTGACACGGACTGACAATCTCTTCACCTAACCTTGGGATGGATGAGCGAGACTTAGCGTAGGATGAAGATGCAGGTCTTGCAATTTTGGATGAGTTCGCCTTTATGTACCAGTTGACCTTGGAAGATTGTGAGGAGAACCTTCAGTGGTGAAGGGGTAAGCTTGGGGCAGAGATGCAGAGAGGAGATCCTGACGAACTATGGAGTTTGAAGCTCAGTTCAGTCAAATGGGACACCACAGGTGCGCACTGTTGGGTTCAGCTTGTGTGGGCAGTCGGCGGGGGGGGGGGGGCGGAGGGGAGGGAGGATGGAATCAGGGATTAATACAACAAAACGCAACATAGATCCCACTGATAATGTTCCAAGCACGATGAGGTCAGCCAATCCTCTGAAGAGCAGGGGTCGAGTGACACAAGCAATTGTGTTCAATACTGGAGCAAGAGCAGCCTTAGAGGTCAATAACCAGGGGGCATAGATTTAAAGTGATTGGTAGAAGGATTAGAGGGGAGAGTTGAGGAGAAATTTTTTCACCCAGAGGGTGGTGGGGGTCTGGAACTCACTGCCTGAAAGGGTGGTAGAGGCAGAAACCCTCAACTCATTTATAAAGTACCTGAATGTGCACTTGAGGTGCCGTAACCTACAAGGCTACGGACCAAGAGCTGGAAAGTGGGATTAGGCTGGATAGCTCTTTCTCGGCCGGCACAGACATGAGATGGGCCGAATAGCCTCCTTCTGTGCCGTAAATTTCTATGATTCTAGATCCAAAATGATCAATTGACGACTTAAACTGATCGGTCGATTCTATTCAATTAGGACAGTCTCAGATTACCACTCTGGCCGCCAGCAGCAGCTGTAGCTTTGTAACATTTGAGAAATGGGAGGTTTCCAGTTTGGTTTTTGCTCTGAATGACATCGTTGCTCCTTAAATGTCAGATGGTTCCACAAGTGATGTCTCAGGAGGAGCCTGCACGTCAGGTGGATGCTAAGGCAGTCTGATCCCAGGGAGCTGCTTGCTGCATCAGCCTGGCAATCAGATCCTTCTGTACATCCCTTCATGAAAGTATTTGACATTTTAAGGAGCAATCTCTGTAAGTGAAATTGCTGCCTATGTGTGTGTGCCTATACATGTGTGTGTGTGTGTGTGTGTGTCTGTGTGTGCGTGCGTGCCTCTGTGTGTGTGTGCCTGTGTGCGTACGTGTGTGCGCCTGTGTGTGTGTGTGTGTGCACCTGTGTGTGTGTGTGCGCGCCTGTGTCTGTGCCTGTGTGTGCGCGCGCCTGTGTGTGTGCGCCTGTGTGTGTGTGCACCTGTGTGTGTGTGTGTGCCTGTGTGTGTGCATCTGTGTGTATGTGTGCGCGCCTGTGTGTGTGTGCGCCTGTGTGTGTGTGTGCCTGTGTGTGTGTGCATCTGTGTGTGTGTGTGCGCGCGCCTGTGTGTGTGTACCTGTGTGCGTACGTGTGTGTGCCTGTGTGTGCACCTGTGTGTGTGTGTGCGCCTGTGTGTGTGTGCGCCTGTGTGTGTGCGCGCGCCTGTGTGTGTGCCTGTGTGTGTGTGTGTGTGCCTGTGTGTGTGTGTGTGTGCCTGTGTGTGTGCATCTGTGTGTGTGTGTGCGCGCCTGTGTGTGTGTGCGCCTGTGTGTGTGTGTGTGCCTGTGTGTGTGTGCATCTGTGTGTGTGTGCGCCTGTGTGTGTGCGCCTGTGTTGCCTGTGTGTGTGCATCTGTGTGTGTGTGTGCGCGCGCCTGTGTGTGTGTGCCTGTGTGCGTACGTGTGTGTGCCTGTGTGTGCACCTGTGTGTGTGTGCGCCTGTGTGTGCGCGCGCCTGTGTGTGTGCCTGTGTGTGTGTGCGCCTGTGTGTGTGCGTGTGTGTGTGTGCCTGTGTGTGTGTGTGCCTGTGTGTGTGTGTGTGCCTGTGTGTGTGTGCGCCTGTGTGTGTGCGTGTGTGTGTGTGCCTGTGTGTGTGTGTGCCTGTGTGTGTGTGTGCGCCTGTGTGTGTGTGTGTGCCTGTGTGTGTGTGTGTGCCTGTGTGTGTGTGTGCGCCTGTGTGTGTGCGTGCGCCTGTGTGTGTGCGTGTGTGTGTGTGTGTGCCTGTGTGTGTGTGTGCGCCTGTGTGTGTGTGTGCCTGTGTGTGTGTGTGCCTGTGTGTGTGTGTGCGCCTGTGTGTGTGTGTGTGCCTGTGTGTGTGTGTGTGTGTGCCTGGGTGCGTGCATGTGTGCGCCTGTGTGTGTGTGTGTGTGCGTGTGCGCCTGTGTGTGTGTGAGAGAGAGAGATATTGGAACCGCAAATGAATCTTGCCACAAAGATGACATCAAACGATTAGCTGCCTACACTGGTTTGTTTCAAAAACACAGTGATTCCTTCTCAGCTCTGCATGAAATTTAAAAGGATTCCTTCACAAGAAAGGTTCACAAGCACTCGAGTCACCATTATAGCGATTTGAAAGCAAATATCAATTGATGATTGAACAGTTACCCTTTGACAGTGTCGACCAC
The DNA here is from genome assembly GCF_035084215.1 of Heptranchias perlo. Taxonomy (NCBI): domain Eukaryota; kingdom Metazoa; phylum Chordata; class Chondrichthyes; order Hexanchiformes; family Hexanchidae; genus Heptranchias; species Heptranchias perlo. The sequence goes on along the minus strand of NC_090336.1, from coordinate 61,065,411 downwards.
ATTATGTCTGTAAGTAAATTTAAACAAAAATCACCCAGTGCTTCAGCTCACGGTGGCAGACTTGGCACTCCAAGCAAAGCTTTGAATTCCATTTTAAATATTAACTTAGTTTAATTATTAACTCTGCGTTCCTCCAACTCTGGTCTCTTGCGCATCCCCCACCTCCTTCACCCCACCACTGGCGGCCATGCCTTCAGCTGCCTAGGCCCTAAGCTCTGTAATTCCCTCCCTAAACCTCTCCGTCTCTCTATCTCTCTCTCCTCCTTTAAGACTCTCCTTAAAACCTACCTCTTTGACCAAGCTTTTGGTCAGCCATCTTAATGTCTCCTTCTTTGGCTTGGTGTTAGTTTTCGTCTGTTACGCTCCTGCGAAGTGCCTTGGGATGTTAAAGGCGCTATATAACTGCAAGTTATTGTTGCAGTTATTTTAAATCTCTTTTCTAGGCCCCTGACGGTGGTACGTCAACGAAGATGTTACATTATTCGGGCTGCTTCATACTGCAGCTACCGGCCTGAGTCCATGGCCTCACCCCTCCCTATCTCTGTAACCTCCTCGACCCCTGCAACCTTCAGAGATCTCTGCACTCCTCCAATTCTTGCCCCGTGTGCAACCACCCCCACCCCCCACCCCGATTTTCATCGCTCCACCAATGCCTTCAGCTGCCTAGGCCCTAATTTCTGAAATTCCCTCCCTAAGCCTCTCCGCCTCTCTCTCCTCCTTTAAGACGCTCCTTAAAACCTACCTCTTTGACCAAGCTTTCGGTCACCTGTTCCAATATCTCCTTATGTGACTCGGTGTCAAATTTTGTTTGATTACGCACCTGTGAAGTGTCTTGGGATATTTTACAACATTAAAGGTTCTATATAAATGCAAGTTGTTGTTGTTGAGTCAGGCAATACAGCTGGCTGGCTGGAACTCTATTTGCCCTGTCCATGAGATAGTTTTACACAGTTCCTCCCCCCAAATTTCAATGTTGAGAGTGTGTGGAGCAGTGGCGTATCTAGAAATGGAAATTTGGGCAGGCCTAACCTTTGGTGGATGGGTCCAAATGGGATGAAGGCAGCTGGACCTGTCGTTTCATCTCGACCCCCTCTGCTTCTCAATTTCTGTTTAACGCCCCCTCCCCATGAGTTTTCTCCCGGGTGTTTGCTCACAGCAGTGCCCTCGGAGATTAATCTTTAATTCCTGGAAACTCCAGGGCAATCCTGGTGGGTTGGCGACTCTACGACCCTGCTAGCACATCTGGCGGCAATGAGGGGCTGGGAAGATCCCAGGAGGTGGGGCAAGCTGGGGAGTCAGAGAGGCAGCAGGTGCCCGATCCAGGTACCTCATCACAGGCTCAGGTTCGGGTGGACCAGGGTGCTAACTCCCTGGGCTGCAACCTATCTAGATCATGCCCCCTGGTGCAGAGGGGAGAATCTAACGTCCAGAAGGTTTAAAAAGTGCCCGGGGGTGAGGGGAAAGCTACAGCCGATCCCCTGAGCACATTGTAAAGCAGATTTGACACTGCACTGGATTGATACACTCCACACAGTGTCAAACCGAAGAGATTACATACTCCAGGTCAGGCAATGATCCGAATTTACACTGCAGGTTTAGTGCCAGAATGAATGAGAAAGCCCTTTGCAATGGCTCTGAAGGTGCAGTGTGAACGTGCCCTTGGTTCTGGGCAATGCTTTTTGCAGGACCGGGAAAGACTATTGTTTTAACAGCAGGCCGATATCTCCACCTGGACTCTGCTGGTCCGCTTTCTAGGGCTTGTTCCCCACTCCTGGTGGGCAGCGACGCATGCAGGGACCCCGTGATGGGAATTCCGGAGTGTGTAAAGCCCTGGTATCCCACTGCGTGTTCCCCGTGGGAGCATAGAATTGGTTCCGATAGTCACTCGAAGCACGTGACCTGTCGGCCCTTCACAGGGGCAAGCACTGACAATGCCTCATGAGCTCTATTCGACTGGCAAAAGCTTTGTTATTGGAGGGTGGTGTCTCATAGTATGGCACAGCACAGAAGGTGGCCATTCAGCCCATCATACCTGTACTAGCTCTTTTGAACGAGCTGTTAAATTAATCCCACTCCACTTCCCAAATATGCCACCCATTGTCTCCTGCCCTCACAAAATTTATCCGATAATAATTTTTTATGAATCCCTTTTGAGGGTAATTTTGACCTTCTCCACCCTGGCGGTAATCTGGCGGAATGGATCACCCGCCCATCGTAGAACCTTCCGGATTTTCCTCCGCTCCGTCAGATTACTGCCAATGCTCTTTACTTCCTCGCTCTGAGACATCAGTTGGGGAACTCAGCAAACGAGTGGCCGGCCTGTTTGAGACTTGAGGGGTAAGAAATCCGTCCTGGGCGGGAGCGCAAGTAATGGGCGATGTCAAGTCGAGAGCCCACTTCGCACTGCCCCCTCACCCTCGAGGCGGATTTCAGACCCTTAAACTCCGACCCTGATTTATTTTTCCGCCGCTCTGTGCGTGTGCGAAGGCCTCTGTCGCTTCGCCCCACAGCGCAGCAGGGTAAGGATCGAGCACGAGGTGTCGCCATTACTGTCGCAGCCTACAGTTCAGCCCGTCACGCCTGTGCCAGCAATTGCTGCGAGCTTCTATGGTTCTGAACCTCTGATCCACCGTGGTACCGACAGAAGGGCCTGATCAATAATCTCCGCAATTCACACAAAGACAAAACAATTAACAAAGTGAATACTGACACCACTATGTCAATCAACGAGTGGAGATGGGGGACGGGACTTGGGGTTTTAATTTACAGAGTCTCTGAACTCGTGACCGAAACTACAGCAAACAGTCCATAACTATCCTCCACTCACTGCATTTTGCTGGAGAAATAAGCCTGCTGTAATCGGGAGACTCTGCTGTGCGTAAAATTAATTCTAGTCACTTCTAGCAGTGCGGGCTCCAGGCGTGATTGATGGGAGGATTACCCAATCATCTCCATTCTGGCCACAGCTTGTGATGTCACTATATGTAGCCAAGTTCATTTAAATTAATTGCAAAAGGTAGAAATTTAGTTAAAAATAGACTATAATGTACAAACTGCGGTCGCTGACGTCATCATGCCAAAATTTATTGCACCAGCATTGAATTAAAGCAAGCAAATGGATGCCTCAGTAAAAAAGGCAGGGAGGGGAATTTGATAGCAATACATTAGATGTTTGTGCGATAACATCTCTCACCGAAATCGCGACCCTTAACTTTCCGTTCATCTCTTTGGTGTCTGTGAGATTTTGCGGTGTGCAAAATGGCTGCTACGTCTGCTTACGTAACAACAGTCCCTGCACTTCAAAGCAATTCACCGTAGGTGCAATATTCTGAGATGTTTCGGAGTGAAGCGAGGAGGTTGGAGTTAAGTGTTGGAATTGAGGGGGTGGACTGTATGTATTGGTCAGAAAATCAGACAGAACTTCCAGGGACACCTGCCGCTGTCCTCCAGGCAACGAGAAGGATCTGCGGGCCGCTACAAATAAAGCAAGTAGGTTTCTGGTTTGGATCGGATTTGTTTTGTGTGGCAGGGAGGAGTGCTCGGCTGGGCTCAGCGGAGGAGCTGCTCGATTTCCTGCCCACCCTGATTAGCCAGTTGCTCGTGGACACTGGTTACCCGGTGTTGGCGGCTCACCCATCAGTCCCAAAACAAGGCCATGGGCCCTCAAAACTACCCGGGCCTCACGCCGAGGTCATAGGGCGAGTGGCGCAATTACACCTCCCGCAGCCCACCCAATGCCCCCTCCTCCCCCCCCGCCCCCCCCATCATGATTAAAACCCACCGCCTTACCTCCCTCAGGCCTCCCGCTCTCCCCAAATTTACAGGCTTTTAAAGCGTTAGCTCGGTGTCCCCAGATTTACCTCATCCTTGCCTTGACCTTTCACCTGAGTTGTCAATAAGAATAACATTTTCTAATTAAATTCCAGGTTTTGGCCAAGAAACAAAAAGCACATAGTTTTTAAACAGTGGTGTACTGCCTCCAATTACACCATGGGAGGTGCCGTCTTTCGGATGAGACGTGAAACTGAGGCCCCGCTGCCCTCTCAGGTGGACGTAAAAGATCCCACGGCCACTATTTTGAAGACGAGCAGGGGAGTTCTCCCCGGTGTCCTGGCCAATATTTATTCTTCAACCAACATCACTGAAACAGATTATCTGGTCATCATCACATTGCTGTTTGTGGGATCTTGCTGTGCACAAATTGGTTGCTGCGTTTCCAACATTACAACAATGACTACATTTCAAAAAAGTACTTCATTGGCTCTTATACGCTTTGGGATGTCTTGAGGTTTTGAAAGACGCTATATAAATTTCTCACCAAGTTCTTACCTACAGTACTGGGCCAGAGTTAAAACATCAAACAAAGTCCAACAGCCCTGTTGTTTGGGTACAGTAGCGTAGTCGTCATAGTGATGGACCAGTAAGCCAGAGATCGAGAGTTCAAACGACACCATGGCAATCTGGTAATTTGTGGGCTGACATCAGAAAAATGACCACGAAAATTGCCAGCTTGTCATAAAAACCCAACAGGTTCACTAGTGCCCTTCAAGGAAAGGGAACCTGCTACCCTGCTACCCCCAGCTACCGATTCCAGTCCTACTGCTAAATGGTTGACTATTAATGTCCTCTGAAGTGGCCTAGCAAGCCATGTAAAAAGAACGACTGAAGGAAAAATGCTCACTAACCACCTTCTCCAGACAATTAGAAAAAAAGACTTGCATTTATATGGCACCTTTCATGACCTCAGGACTTCCCAAAGTGCTTTACAGCCAATGGAGTACTTCTTGAAGTGTACTCACTGTTGTAATGTAGGAAACACGGCAGTCAATTTACGCACAGCAAGATCCCACAAACAGCAATGAGAGAATGACCAGTTTTAGGTATTGGTTGAGGGATAAATATTGGCTCAGGACACCGGGGAAAACTCCCCTGCTCTTCTATGAAATTATGTGATGGGATCTTTCAAGTCCACCTGAGAAGGCAGACGGGCCTTGGTTTAACGTCTCATCCGAAAGACCGTACCTCCGACAGTGCAACGCTCCCTCAGTACTGCACTGGGAGTGTCAGGCCTAGATTTTATGCTCAAGTCTCTGTTGGGATGGGCAATAAACGTGGTCTTGCCAGTGTTGTCCATACCCTAAGAACAAATATATATAAAAGTGCATTTTGGGATTAAAAAGAGTCACCCACCCTCATGAATTCCTCCAAAGACGTGTAGTTTTGGCCGTACTCGCCTCTGCACTGTGTTTAAGAGTTCGACACAGCCAACTCTCTGCAACTCTTTGGGAACCCAGTCTCGAAAACCTGAAAACATAAATTAAAATGAAAATACACCATCTATTTCATGGAAGAGGATTCCTTTTTAATGGCTCGTGTGGAGCATAAACGCTGGCATAGACAAGTTGGGCCGAATGGCCTATTTCTGTGCTGTAGTTTAGATGTAATAATTGATCTGTACTATGCTGACTATACATTTTCTGCTATTGAACATGCAAAACACTGGAAATCCTCTGGCTAAATTAACGCCTCTTTGACAAGTTACAGGCAGACAATGGCGGATCTCCCGAGCCGGCATCATGGTATTTTGGAGAGTACGGTATTTTTTTTTAAAAGGACAGGATTGTTATACACAGTGCGTTATTCTTCTGTAACTTGTCCTTCTAAGGCCACAAAGTGTAATTGCTCCTAGAAAAATACTGTTGTCATATTGTCACACTCTTCCCTTAGAGAAGTGTGAAGTAGTGGAAGGATTCACCGCCTGATTGACAGTCTGACGTAAACACTCCTTCCATGGCCGTGACCATCTTTATACCATAGGGGTATTCGAGAGGGGAGTTAGTCCTACAAGGCAAGAGGGTTTTATGGGCTCGCGAAACCCATACACTGGGGGAGAGGCCACCCACATCCGCCCACCAGACATGAGAATCCCGCTGGATGCCAACCCAGAATTCAGAGCCGGAGCTCCGGTCTCCACTCTCCGGGACCGTCTGGAGCTCCGGTCTCCACTCGCCGGGATCGTCTGGAGCCCCCGGTCTCCACTCTCCGGGACCGTCTGGAGCTCCGGTCTCCACTCGCCGGGGCCGTCTGGAGCTCCGGTCTCCACTCGCCGGGACCGTCTGGAGCCCCCGGTCTCCACTCTCCGGGACCGTCTGGAGCTCCGGTCTCCACTCGCCGGGACCGTCTGGAGCTCCGGTCTCCACTCGCCGGGACTGTC